>NC_137454.1:391082200-391225430 GCF_964235325.1 Thermobia domestica
CGTAAGCGTATTCGAAATCCAAGTTCTACCGATAGGCCAGCTTTCTGAAGAAGTACAGGAGGTTCGAAATAAAGACAATAAGAAATATATGAAACTCTTCACAAGAAAATTATCCAGAGTGAATACCAACATGGATTTAATTCATAGATTCCTGATCACCTCTGATCCATATATTGCTAGTAAACGTGCTCCTGCCAAAACCAAACGTTCAGACATAATGTCCGAGGTGCTACGATTGCTAAAAGCGCCTTACGTGAATGATTTCTCTGATCATTCCGAACAGAGCAGTGACTAAGACTAATGAACTTGTTTTTCCCGTCAGTTTTGCGTGCTCGCTGACTCGTTGTTTATTGTCCTGACTATCTAATGTAATGTACTCATTATCACTAAACGCTTCTTTAGATATAAGCTGATCACATCAATCCTATTGTTGTCCTTTTAACAATTATGTGTAATCGTGTTTACCTTTCTCACACATGTGTTACTTCTTTGGTAAATAATACATAAACAACATTCTTTATCAAAGAAATCGCATACCTCAATCGAATAGAACGTTAAAACCTGCCACAGGGAAATGTGCATCACACACTGAATAAAGTTCCCCTAGATCGAAGAAATCTCCCACTGTGCAGCGGTTCGGCGCTGCGGGCGCCACGACACTACTGCCAACCCATACATCTGACGTGTTGCCAACTACAGGTGTTTCCATTTTTCTGATCACCATCTGTATATTCTTACACGATGATAGTTGTAGATATGCGACAATCAGTTTGGACATGAGTGTACATTGCGGAAGACGTCTGTCCGTATATAGAACCGTCCGAAACGTGTGTGTGTATAAAGAAGAACGTTAGTTAACAAAAATGAAAACCCAACGTGGAAGTATTACAAAACGTTGGGAGAACGATAGTAAAAATGGCTAGAGGTTTGTTTTAGAAGAAATTGTGTTCAGGAATGTGTAAGAAGGTGTGATAGAAGATAATGTTAGAGCTGGAAAGAACAATATCTAATATAGTTAAAGTGAGGAAAAGGGATTGGTTATGATTATTTTAAAGAAATTGTGAAAAAGATACAGAACAGGATCAGAGATACAGGGATCTTTTACTTATTAAATGAAATAAGAAGTAATATTAGGTGAAAAAAATATGGTAAGGAACACATCAAGCAAAGAAGAAATTTGAGGAGAAAGAAGTTTTTTACCTGGGATAGAAGTCATAAACTGTGGGAGGAAAAGCAGAAAAACAAGGAATGGAAGTCTTTGAAATGACATACCAGAGGAAAGTGTTAAAAGTTGTGTTTCTGTATGAAGGAATGTTGGAATATATATAAGAAGAGATAGGATGATTAGAGACATTATGTAACATGGAAGAATCACGCATTTGAGTATGGATGGAGTGAATAGTAGAAACAAATACTCAGTGGAAAGTCGTGATTAAAATGTAGAACCAAATAATGCAAGACATAGGGATGAACACGTGCAAGAGAAATGAAATGTATATTTTTGGATATAGGGAAGAATAGAAAGTTGTTCCTAACCAGTAAAGAGAATGAGGCTGGGGCAAGTGAGGTTGAAGACGAGAATTCATTCTGAGGGCAAGTGTGAGTGAGAGCTAGGGCTACAATTCATTTGAAGGGCTAGGACACTGAGAATGAGGATAATAATGCATTTTGAAAGTAAGGGTGAGTGAAGGGCATAGCTATCGTGACTGCAAATTATGAAAATTCATCCTGAGGGCAATTGTGAGTGAAATACAGGGCAACTGTATGTTTTAAGTCTAGTGCTACTGAGATTGAGGACGACAATTCATTTTGAGGGCAAGGGTCGGTGAGGATCAGGGCGACAATACGTTTTAGGGCTAAGACGACTAAGGGTGAGGGTAGAAATTCAATCTGAGAGCAAGAGTGAGTGAAAGCCAGAGAGACAATACATTTTAGGGCTAGAGTGACTAAGAATGAGGTTGTGAATTCGTTCAAAGGGAAAGAGTGAGTGAAGGTGAGGATGAGAACTCATTCTGAGTGCATGGGTGAATGAAGGTCAAGGAAACAATACATTTTGATGGCAATAGGTACAGAAAGTAGATTACAGGGAGTAGAGAGGAGGTAATTCTAATCAGTTGAGTATGGATGACTAATGAATACGATTATTTTAAAGATATCACATAAGTGATATAAACTTGTTCTGGAGGTAAACCAGGATATTTAAAGTTTTGAACAACTTTTAAGGACAGATTATAGCCTATAAATCCGTTACTGTCCCGGGAAAATCGGGACAACTGGAATTTCGAGTTTTGTGCTAGGTGATAGTGGCTATTTGCACAACAGAAATTTCTGATCTGATTAAGTCAATTGTCGTTGTATAAGTTGACGAATGTCGCATATCGTTTAGAGAAGATGTCTTCTAAATTTACATAAAATCAAGTCTTTAAATTTGTTGAAAGATTTCTTTTGTTTTTAAACAAAAGTTCTAAATAAGCAAATAGACTAAAATTGTCTAGGAAAATCTTAATTTGTTGATTCTTTAAATACACTGATAGCATTTTAAAGAGCAAACTTCTGGTAGACCATATTCTAAGTCATTTGTATTCATGTTTCTATAGACAGAGGCATTTTATCGCTTGAAACGGAAGTGTTCTCTCCCTATAATCCCCTGGGAGACGAAAAAACAGAAGGGAAGCTGTTGTTTTGAGAGCAAAAGGAGTTTTGAAGGATGGGTTGTGCGGGTGGGAAATATACCCTCCTGTAGCGTGATCTGAATATCTAAGAGCAATGTCTTTCTTGAAGACTCTTTTCACTCTGGTTTTTATTATCTTTTACAAGCGGAAATAAACTTCAAAACAATGGACAATACTTTCACTTGTTACAATTTATGAGGTAATACCCAACAATTTCTTTTAGGTCAAAGTGACACTTGTATACGTAAATTACATGTAAATTAAATGCCAAGTTTATTCTTTTTCTAACATATATTTGCTTTATACCCTTTAAATCAACACCAATATATTTGTATTATGTTTCCAGAAATGTGATCTTTTATTTCTTATTTAGGAGACGCTTTACTATTTTATTTTAATTCTCTCTTTTTATGTTTTCTTTATAAAATGTCATGTTGTATTGCGCGGTTGTAAATGTTTGTCGCTAATTCACAGAGACGAATAGATGCTGAGTTTTCCAAATCCAAGAACCATAAGGAAAAGAAAGGCAAGACATTTAATTCGTAAAACCAGTGGTGGTATTCAAACAACATTCATAGTCTTAGATATAAATCACCATAATGATAAAAGTTATTTACTTTTAGTGTAGTTTTTTTATTTATTTTATACACAGTTCACAATAACACGAACAGTATATGGCTAAAAGAAAACTTTTACTGTCGTCAGTGCCGTGTTGTGGAAAATCAGTGCCCGGGGCGAGAGTATACGACGGCGACCTAGTACATATGAGTCAGGTCGACAGACCAGCCACGAAGCGCCACCACGGTTGGCGCGAAGTGTACCAAAGTTTTCAAAAATAAACCCTGCTTTTCCTTGATTTTGAGGACTATTTATTACTTTTTAACTTCCATTTTATATATGGGTACACGCATTTTCTTAACAGAAATAACATTATAGGACCAGCTTTTAGCAAGTGTCTAGGGACGCAAAAAACTATAAATCTGATTTGGTCAAATTAAATATTAGATTCAAAATTCTGCAATGGATCTAAAATATTCCAAAAATTTTTCTCTCTCTCTCTCTCTTCTTTTCTTTCCTTCTTTTCTTTTTCGTCCCGAATTTTGTGTCCCTTTACTTCGGCGCCCAGGGACTTCGCCCGCCCCCTCATTTCACGGCACTGTTTGTCGTGTAACCTAAAGTAACAAAAGCAATATTCCGCACTTTTCTCCAACTAAAAAGGAATCCAGAATGGAGTAAGTAACCAAAATGCATCGTCTACAAACATGCCGGACTTATGCAAGCTATAGCTTAGGGCCCAACTGCTCCAGCCCCCCCCCCCCAAAAAAAAAATGAACGAAAGAAAAACTTATTGTAATGTAATTTCCAAATAACAAGAAAAAACAAATAAGATAAAACGCACATAAAACAACAGTGCTTTGTATTGTTATGTACAAGGCTTTTATGAAGCAAGTAATAGGACTCTATTTCTCAGACCGCTTGTAATGAAGAACCTGTTTTCTAGCCCCGCTTATAATAGAGCATCCGTTTCCCATCCCTGCTTGTAATGGGCCTTTGTTTCTTAATTAGATATCCTTTACGTCCATAAATTAGCATATAGCATATATTCAAATTTTTTAAAAAACGGCGGCCTTTTGTCACTAAAACAGAAAGCTTGACGTATAGAGGGTCCCTTTCATTAGATTACGGCTCCATCAAACCTCAATCCAGAATAATCCATATGCCATCAAACGTAATCCATATGCTACATACGCACTGCCCTTAGGTGTTACATCATGCATCTGCAAGATGTCTAACATCTGTCTTCCGTATATTACATACGAATACGTATGTTACATACGTCGGCTATATGTGCCATACGTTCATCTGTATGTGAGATCCTGACCGCCTAGATACAGCTCTTTCGTTCGTACGGAAATTATGTTTATTCGGAACATTTATACGGAAAATATGCATAAAATATACTGTTTCAGTTATACGTTTGCTGTACGTTAAGTCCAAACTCTACAGGATTTAAACATGTAACATACGTTTTTACGTACGCCACATTTTTTTCTCAGTGTAGCATGAAATAATGATACTTTTCACTCATTTCACAATTCTTCACCATCACTCAACTTGATGATTCCAAACGATTTTCAAACCTCTTTCACCTGTTACCACCGTCAATATTAAAACTCCATACAGTTGGTGGACGTTACTAACAACTTGGAAAACAACATTCCACTACGTTCCATTTTAGTTTATTCAATGGGGAAAACAAAAGACTAAATTCCAATACTGCCATACTGGAAGCAAGCATACTGCCATAATGCAGTAGACATGACTAAGTATCTTGTTTATAGAGATTCTTATATACTGCACTACAATACAAGAAGATAACAATACTCCTTTGAGTTCGATATCTCTTCCAGTGTAGCACTCCATAAGCCGAGTTGCCTAGCGGCTCTTATTATATTAATGGAAATAATACTGATGACCAAATATATTTTTGGGTGCAAATTATCAACTGAATTTAGAAGAAAAGGAGAGAAAAGAATCTACGTAATTTCTTGTCTTCTCTTTTAAGCATCAGACTAAAGGTTCCATATCCTTCCTACACAAAAGATATTTACAATTATAATTTGCGAGTTTTCAGTATAAATTCAATTCACTACAGCAAGGAAAGAATTTTTGTAGCCATGGTTTGGTATGTTGATCAGATCATACTAGTAGCATCTATTTGGCAGTAGAAAAACTATATTGTAATAACAATCTGTGGGTGCCACTACACTAATCTTTCAGTTACAGATAGAGAATAGATAGACAACAGCAGAACTAACCGATAGTGCTTCAAAGTTTTCATTCTTTGCTATCTTCAACCTAAACGTTGCCATAGCAAATCAAAATACGTGTTAAAGAAGGATCGAGGAAGTGCTTTCAAAACAGAGTCTTCTTTCAAATCAAACTACTGGGCGCGTGGGAATTAGTTTTGAATGTCTACTACGAAAGCGTCCGGTAGCAAATTCTAAGAACGTTGATCACAGAAGTGATCTCCATGTGGAGAGAGGGGCCGCGGGGGCTCAGTGGTAGAGCGTTCACCTTTGGTGCTTGGGGTCCCGGGTTCGATCCCAACCCCCGTCAAGTGAACTTTGTGGTGGACAAACACCGTATGCGTGGGTTTTCTCGGGGTTCTCCCGTTTCCTCCCACTTTCTTCATTCCATCATTTCATTCATTACTCATCATCACAGCATCCTTTATCCTAACCAGCATAACCGTGGGACGTAAAACTCAAAGACTTCATTTCATTTATTTTTTTCCATGTGAAGAGAGAATTTTGCTCTTAATTATTCAGACAGGCCCGTATCCAAGGGGGTCTAGGGGGACCGGGCCCCCCCTAAATTTTTGCTGGCCCTCTCTAAATTTTCACGGTAGGCTTGTAAATGAACTATAATATGGTTGGATCCGGCCCCCCCTAACTTCAGCAGGGCCCCTCTATATTTTTGGGCTGGCTACCGGCCTGCTTTGAGACGAGGCAATCCGCACCAGGTCTAAAGAGGGAGCTCTTAGTTGAAAGCTGTCAGAGAAGGAGGGTGCACCAAAATCGACTTCTTATATTGGGGTATTAATCCAGTTCCACTTCATTGGGTTTATCAGAACCGGAAGTACTGAGAAATAGAAGAAAACTAAATGAAATGAAAACTTTTAGTTTAACGTTCCACGATTATGTCATTTAGGCTAAGGGAGACGATAATTAAGGCAAATGAATGACTACGGAAGAATTGGTGGAATGAGAAGGTGGGGGAAACGGGAGTACCCGACAAAAACGTCGGACACAATGTTGTCCACCAGAAAGTTAGCTGTCTGGAGATCGATCCAGGAACTTCACGCACCACAAGTAAGCGCTCTATCACTGTGCCACCGTACCTCCCTGATAAGTGGAAGAAAGAAAGGATACGAATAGCTTTAGGGAAAAGCAATTTTTAGCTGATGAACATCGAGCAACTAGTGACCTGAAGTTGACTCTTCACTGGACGCCCGTTATATCAATAACCAATTATCAGATGATATCTTATTTTTGTGGTGTACCTTAAGGGTTGGAATTATCTCCACCATTTTATTTTCCATTTGCTCTTGGTTTACCAAAACATCCCATACAGTCGTTCTTTTAGAAAAAATTTCCGGGGGGCACACTTAGTATTCTGGTGGGTTTCACTGCTGGTACTATTCTATTTACTATTATATTATAGACGTGGGTAGTTTCAAATATTTAGGATTAATATTAACAGAGGAAAATCATATTCACGGAGAAATTAAATGTCGTCTAAAAGCAGGGAATTCGTGTTACTATTCGGTTCAAAATCTCTTGTTGCGAACTCTGTCGAGGAATTTGAAGCTTAAAATATACAAAACGATAATCATGCCTGTTGTTCTGTATGGTTGCGAAACATAGTCACTTACTCTGAGGGAAGAACATAGACTGAAAGAACAAGATCCTGAGACGAATATTCGGACCCAAGAGGAACGGGAATGGAGAATGGCGGAAGCTTCATAACGAGGAACTATGTAAATTATACGGCTTATCAAACATTGTTAGGGTCATCAAGTCTAGGAGGCTTAGGTGGGCGGGTCATGTAGCTAGAATGGTAGAAAGTAGAAACGCTTTCAAAGTCTTGATTGCAAGACCAATCGGAACACGACCATTAGGAAGACCTAGGCGCAGATGGGAGGACAATATTAAGAAGGATCTCGCAGAGATAGGAATACAAAGTAGAAACTGGATGCAGTTAGCTAAAGATAGAAGTCAGTGGAGAGCTTTTGTGAACGTGGCATTGAACCTCCGGGTTCCATAGGCCATAGAGTTAATTAGTTAGTTATTACAGACGTATTATTTTGGTCTTCGGGGGGCACTCTCACTGTTCCGGGGGCCAGTGCCCCCCAAAAAAAACTTGTCTGGAAGAAACACTGATCCCATAAATAATTATTTGTGTCTGGTATCCAGATTGTTCGGACAAGTTTCCACACTACGCTCATTTCCTCATTAATTTCGACACTTTCAGCATGTATTCCACGGACGTAAGCACACGACAGTGAATTCTCCCTATACGTGAATTGAAACATTTGTGATCCTTTTCAAGGACGGAAGATTCTGAAGCGTCTTTGTAATTATCTACGTAATATAAGAACGGACTATTGGAGTAAAGCAAATAATATTCTTTCATTACTTCATAATACCTAAACTACTTTTGTCCACGATGTATAAAAATAAATTTTAGAAAAGTAATTTTGAAATTTGACTCCTGGAAGCGGCATACATAAGAAAATATTCATCTAGTTGTTACGTTAAAAGATGTGCTGTATCTCTTGGTTTTCTTTTATAATGAGAATATTTACGTAGTGTTTTCTTTTTTTTAAGTAGGAAAACAAAGTTCAAGAAAGAATAAATGTACGGGAGCTGGAGTTATGTAGTTCCACGCTCAAATCTGCTTCTTTTTTCGGTTCCAGCTAAACATTTAAAGCAAAAGGAAACTTTTTTAAAAGAAAAAGTTGGAGCAGAATTAGTGAGCAAGAAGTTTCCTTCCACTTGGGGGAGAATTTACTCGACGGAAATTCTTCAAAGCAAACTGTATACATTTCATTTTCTTTTGTATATATTTCTGCACTATATATAATTTCAGGTTGTTCCCATTTCTTTTATTATTTCTTCTCAGCGCTATACGCACTTTTCAGATTTATATCTCCCTCTTATTTTTCTTTCCTTCGCGATGTGTTTCCTTGAAGTTCTATATATATGTGTGTACAGTACATACTTTATGTTAAATCCTGAAAACAACTTCCGTTGTCTTTTTACCACACTCACAATTATTCTGAATTAACTATCTTCTTTGCCGTATCATAACAAAAATCTGATTTGTTTGCGGCCAAATGTCTCTTTCATCTCTAGTCAAGATTTAGGAATTTATTTTCGTGTTATTTCTGGCTATGATAAGTTTATACGTGACGCAGTAATTTTTACAAGTAATTAAAATGCCTAGTTTATATTGTTTCCGAGAAGATTGACAACATGCATTTTACGATGTGTGATGTATTAAAACTAAGAGATATACCCGCTCCTTAGCAAAATGTTCTTGGCACTCCAATACTTACAACGCATAACCATGGGATGTTAATAATATAATTTCGTTTAGTTTGGGTCTGTATAGGCCCATGGAACGTAGTCGCAACGCTGTCATCTTTGGTACGAGCGGTTCCGGATTCGATTCCTGGTGGGGACACTTGGTCGGAAATGTGTAAAAGCCGTTTCAGGCAAGCCACCCTGAGTGAGGTTTCTTTCCTATTTTTTTTTAAATTCACATCTCATTCAACGGGATGGTACCTAACAAAAGTTTCACGTTGCTTCCTATCTTCCCCACTTCCCCCCGGATATTGTGATCACTGGGAGACCTCATTCCACATATGTGATGGACTAAAAGTGTCCACAGAAGCCAAAAGCCCAGAAATATAACGTCTAATTTGTTTTGTGTCCAATTGTCAAATTCAACTGGCATCACGTGAATTCCGAAGATTTAAAATAACACTCAGAGTGACAACTGCATATTATCATCTGTCAGGGGAAGAAGAAAAAAGTCGTTAACTTTCGCAGGAAAGAAACAAAAAATCTTAGAATAAAATGCAAGGTATAAGTGGTTGGCCGTCACATGATTAAAGGGCGGAAGTCAGTTATTTCTGGCCGTCAACAGCGGCTGTAGTTATCAACGAGATGGATGCGCCAGTAGAGAATAGAGCAGAGATTCTGTGGTTCATAATTGCGGCACGTACCAAGCCTTGCGAGACCTCTCCATCACTCTAGAGTTGGGGCTTCAACGACACGAATTACAAGGAAAAGTTTGTGGTTCGTTTTCCGAACTCTTCCGCCTGCTGGTTGGTGGTTCAGTCTATAAACTTCTCTGGACGTTCGCTTCTATTAACTGTATTCTTCACGTTACGCTTGCTGGTGACGGATGCTTTGGACGAGGTTTTTGTATGCATAATACTTTTCAAAAATGGCTTTTTTCGCTTTTTATCTATTCTTTTTTAAAAATTAACAACTTGACTACTTGTTTTAAAACGAGACTGAATTCATGATTTGGAATACATACGCCGTTGATTTGTGTAGGAAAACTGTTTTCTGATTAATATCTGGGGAATTTTAATTACTTGATTTGACGTCACTTACATCCTTATAATTAAACTGGGATATAATACAGTTTCTTTGGATATTTGCAATGATTGCACACATGCAACATATAGCTATATCAATCAACTCATCTTGACGAAAGAAAGCAATCTGTACCGGGAAGGTCAATTCCCGGCCAACCACTTTCGGTACACGGTACCTAATACAGTTTCCAGGGCGGAGTGTTTCCAGCGATTGCACACATACAATATACATGTATATCAAAATCAACTAGTCTTGACAAAAAAAAAGCTATCGGTACCGGAATTGTTCACTTCTGGTCTAATACAGTTTCCAGGGCAGGGTATTTCAAGCGATTGCACACATGCAACGTATATATCAATCAACATATTTTGGCGAAAGAAAGCGATCGGTACCGGAATAGGTCCCTTCCGGTCAACAACTAGCGGTACATGATATTTAACATTTTCCGGGTGGAGTATTTAAAATGATTGCAGAAATACAACCTATATATCAATCAACTAGTCTTGACAAAAGAGAGGTATTGGTGCTGGAATAAGTCACTTAGTTAATCACTTCCGGTACATGGTACCTAATACAGTTTCCAGGGGTGGAGTGTTTCCAGTGATTCCACACATGCAATATATATATCAATCAACTCGTCTTGTCGAAAGAAAGCGATCGGTACCGGAATTGGTCACTCCCTGTATAACGTATCTAGAGCTACTCCCAATGATTATACACATGCAACATACTATATATCGATCAACTATTCTTGACGAAAGAGAGAGATAGGTACCGAACTGTGTACCGGAAGTGATCAATTCCGATAGTGATCATTTTCTTTCGTCAAGACGAGTTGTTTGATATATACGCCTATGTTGCATAGTGCAATAGCTGGAAATATACCCCCCTTCGAAAACAATATTATTCACAAACGTTGATATTTAGTAACCAAATATAATTTTAGTAATATATTAAATTTAAGGAACAGTTAGCCAGTGAACTACAAGAGAAAAATGATGCCAGATATAAATGAATGATTTACATTAGAGATGGCGCACGTTATAAAGCTTAAACATACGATGGTATATGGAATTGTATTTTCTTTCCAGCATCCTAATTATTTCCAAGTCAAGGACCTAAAATTTGCTAGGAACAATGGATAAGCAAATATTATCTGGAAAGATATTTTACACGATAAATGTCGCGATTTGCATTAACTCTACCTAGCAATATTACTAAATAAAGCTATGTCATGCTCCAAGAAAAATCACTTTGCTGTAACAGTAGAATTAAGGAAACAATGCCTATTTCTATTTATATAATTGATGCATACAGGATTAGTATAAACGCCTATCCGCTTTACGAGCAGTGTTGCCAGATCTACTGATTTTGCAGATCTGCTTTTTCTCCGTTCTACTGATCTACTGCGAAAGAAAATGAAAAGTTGAACAATCTCCTGCTTTTTCCTTACTTCGAGAAGTTGAAGGAATATATTATTATTAATATTGAATTTTCAATGTTTCCTCACATAAAAAGACGAAATTTCTCTGTTATAATACACAAAGCTCTGTAGAGCATATAGTTATAGAGCTTTACTGTATATAATATGAATCCAAAGAATACAACTGTACGTCATCTTCTATATGCATTATGGTTAGCGTTTTTATGACTTTCTGTAAGATTTACAAGTGAGTGTTGTTTAAATTGGGACTTGGGCTGGAAGAGTGGCTTAGATCGTTTCTCCGCGATCGTCAGCAAGAAATTGTCTTACGCCACGGTCACGTGTGACTGCGCAATATAGCTACGTTATCGCTACGTGCATGAAAAGACATTTTCCCACTCCACTTTGCTCTTTCACTACGTTTTACTTCACACATGTTTGTATCAAAAAATATTAATATAAATCGGGACTTTTCACTTTCATTTGCTCAACGTAGTTCATTGGCAATGAATTCTGGATTGCTTGTTTTGACTACTGCCCTCTTAATAATGGCAAATTTTATTGCCCCCCCCCCCCCGGATTTCCATTCAAACGCCACCACTGTATGTGTCTACTGCTTTCTCCTGCTTTCTATCTTCGAATCTCCTGCTTTTCCAACTGACTGGTCTGGCAACACTGTTTAAGAATCATCTGATGAGACTCAACGGAACTGCTTGATGGATTTTACAGCAATCCTAATGGTTCGAAGTTTATCTATGACATATTTATATGAGAAAATGAAAAATGATATCTTTGAGTTTAACGTCCTACGATTATGCCTGTTAGGCTAAGGGAGAAGATGATAAAACCAAATGAATGATGATGGAAGGACAAAGTGGGAAGAGATGTATTCCGAGAAAACGCTTGATCACGATGTTGTCCACCACAAACTTATTTGGCCGGAAGTCGAATCAGAAAGACCACGTACCAGAGTTCGTCCACCACTGAGCCCCAGTGACCCCTGCTATATCGTTCGTTTTGGTTCGTAGCACCATTTAGAAAAGTCCATAGGCAGTAACCATTAAATAAAATTTCCCTTTATTTTGACTTATTGAATAAGTTTTCTTGATTCGTGGAAGCTATCTTGGAATACCTGGTAAGTTATATATAGAGTGGTTCAAAAACCGGTGTCCGAATCCGAAATCATGAAATAATGTGAAAATTTACTTTTTAAGTTTCTTGAGTGCGTTTTAAGGTGGATCATTAGGTGTTCTCGGTGCTATGCTAAACGCTGCTTGAGTAGTGCGACGTTGCCAGATAGTGTGGAGTGTTTAGTGATGCCAGGTAATAAAGGAAGTAATCATGGAATTCTACTTGGGTATTTACTGGAGAAATTAGTTTTTCTTATTGTGAGTACCAGGAATTTTCTTATTGTGATTACCACGGTAAACGTACAAATTTGGCAACAACGCATTATGGCGTTCTGCGCAAGTTTCTTCTCAAAATCTATTTCCTTAAATTTAAATTAATATTTAAATAAAATGTGAAACATAACACGGAAAACGATCAAACAATATATCTATTTCGTAATAAGACCGTTACTTTAAAATACTTTACACATACAAATAAACATTTCATAAAAGTAAGCACTTCTCGTAAGATCTAACAGCAAGTGCCATCTTGTGTGTTCATTGTAAAACGAATCAAGTATTTTCTTTTATTTGTTACCGTTTTCGATATCAGAAGACACAACCAAATGAATCAGTGTCTTGTATTGTAGCTGAAACATAACTTTGTCTTATAGTACAATATTTATAATATGTAACATTTCATTACGCAGTAATTAAGGAAATGAGCTAAAATATGTACTGACTTCCGGGTAGTGATCCACCTTAATGTTATATCTTTATGTTAACATTTTTAATGGTTTCGTTGTTTAAGGGTGAAAAATTGTTGATCATCATTATGATTATCATGCAAACCTTAGAAGAACGGATTTGGAGACTGGAGTATTACTTTCAAAGTTATGGTGCAGGACTAAATGGTGGATGGTCCTTGTCAGTAGAACGTCAAAGCTTTGAAGAATGTTTTCAGAAAGAAATTTTTGCAAGGAAAATCAGCTCTAAGTAGGCGGAAATGTTCAGGAAAATAAGGTCGGTAGAAAATCGCAAATAAAACGCGACCCGGACAACCAAGCAGCACCAGAACGAACAAAAGTGTTGATCACATGAGTGACAAAATTCTACAGTCTTCAAAGAGAAATGAACGGCGTGTGTCAAAGAAGTTGCTTTTGTTCTTTATTGGAAAATGGTTAAAGAATTAGACATAGTTTCAGTTGCTGTTTTCTGTTACGAAATGTGTAAAACAATACTTTAGGTAGATATTGACAACGTCCAACCTAGTCAAAATATCTATCGGGAGAGAGTTAAGTTGAAAAATTACAAATTCATGATAGAAATAGCATAGTTGGGTTCTGGCGTCTCCTTTCCAGTTTTTAGCTTTTAGTTTAGCCACTGCTGTGGACTTGTTTTAGCAAATATATATTAGGACCCATATTATATGGATAGTTTGCGGTTTTCTTATGATTGCCACGTTCTCCTTAGTGGTCAGATCATGCGGTTTTTAGGCTCAGAGTAGCCCATGTGTGTGTGCAGAAAAAACACTCCTATCAACAAAAGTAACTATGTGGTAAGTCATAATGTCATCTGACCATATTTCACCAAAAATGAGTATGGTAACATAATAGTAACAGCTAGGAGATAGGGAAGGGGAATAAAGGAATGTTACAGAAACTGTTACCGGAATAACTTGTTTTAAAAAAGACTTAACTTTCCTTTTCCTTCTAGAAATCCAGACTACTTCATACCCGTCTCACTAACTGTGGAATATCTTTGTGAGAACACTGAATCAGCTACATGTTCCTGTATGCTGCCTGGAACGCATGACAAATAATCCATGACATTTGTAATTATCCATGACAAACGGCATGCTATTCTTCGGTAATCATTAATAAACTGGAGGTACTAGGTTTCGATTACCGTTTTTGCCCCACACCATTCTGTATAGCCTGTTATCATGAAACATAACATGCTTTTTTTCACATAAGAATTACTTCTACTGTTTCAGGCAGAATTTTATCAGGGACACGAGGATGGATTCATGCTCAACTTTAAGGTGTTACAGGATGAGTTAAAAGAACGAGTTTTGTTTAATCTGTCGTGAATTTTTTTTTCAAGTTTACAATTAACTCTGTTGTTTCAGATTTAACCTGATCAAATGATATGGTTATGTAATTTATAAAGCTATTGTTATCAGACTTATAGAAATATCCATGTATTACAACTCGTTAACATTTTGAGTTAGCAACACTGAAAATTCGTGAACTGAACTGTTGTGTGATAGTGCTTTGTAAGGGTGGTAATGAGTAGCACGTAAGACAGAGTAGTATTTATTTTTAAGTACAATAAACTCATACTTTGCACAGTGATACGGATTGCCAAACACGTGGCCAAAACCTGTTCAAAGTGATATTTCAATTTGACGACTTTTGAGGTCCTAAATAATTAGGATGGTGTCTTTAATATTCGTTACGACACATGCCATAACTAAAACGAAACAGACATGTCTGAATATGACTATAAATAAACTGTCCAACGTCGATACTGCACACAGTGTAAGAAAGCACATTAAATAACAAAGGATTCCGCAAAGTGAAAATAATTAAAAGATATTTAGCTAAATGATAAGTTTGTGACTCGTAAACTTGTATGGATCCATTTGGCGTTAACTTCAAGTGTTTGCCATATATTTTGTTAATGAATAACAAGATGGGATTTAAAAGACTCTGAATTCAGCATTCAATAAATAAATGCCGCAAATCAGAGACATCTAACGGGAACACGAGGATTTAAAAAAAAAACTAAGTTTCTGCTCTATTAGTTTACACCTGAAAGCCTCAAAAGTTGATCTGAAGAAGTGAAATAAATAAAAAGAAAGTCATGATGAGCATGTTTTTCAATTTCCGCTTCTCTCTTCTTCGTCTGGGGATCCTCCGTTCAGCCACCCGACACCCACGGTATCCGACTGCCTGTCGAAAATGTTTACTCAAGTTCGCTGGCGTCTTTCTCTAACGCTGGTTGACGAACCCAAAAAGTAGGGAGAGAAGGAGGCTCAAACACAGACCTAGTTCAAACCTGAAGGAATCGCGACACCTGGAAGATATTGGAAATATTGATCTCTTTTTTAAACCACCCAGCTAAGCAATGAAAAAGCCGTTTGTCGTTGCTGTTTTCTTCTTTCTGTTTCCGATAACCAACGTTCCAAAAGACAGGCTAAAATCTTCGATTCATCGCATCAAAGCAATGAACAAATGGCAAACTCCTATCTTCTTTGATATTTCCGACAGCATACATGCATAAAAAAAAAAGTTGTGACCAAGTCACACTCTAGCGCGAACAGTTTATACTCCAGAAAACGGGAAATTGGATTTCACTCTTCATATGTAGAGGAAAAAGATGGTAAAATCTGAAGTTGGTATAAAGTTTCTATTACATTGCAAATGTAAGGATAAAATATCACTTCATTTGGAAAACATATAAAGCAGGTTGTCTTTTTTATTTTCGCAACAGACATTATCATTCATGCTCTAGAAAGCAATGACGTACTCAAGGGGGGATTTTAATTCGACCTTTCAATATACTATGGACAATTACACATATCGTGAAATGATATGATGACCTTGGGTGCTGGAAGCTCGTTCCGTTTTTTGGATCAAATGATCCAATATATTTTAATAAACAATTTTGTTGTACGCCTTATATCTGGAGAACTACAGACGAAAACTCGATTTAGGAACTGATCAAAAATTTTGTGGCCCTAATCCCAGATCAAAACAAATTGGGTGGCCCCTGATCAGTCAAAAGAATCTTGTACGCCTATTATCTAGAGAACTATATATAGTGTAGCCAAGCCAAACTATCACTTAATTCAGTATGATGTGGTGGTGGACAAACACCGTGCGCGTGGGTTTTCTCGGGGTTCTCCCGTTTTCTCCCACTTTCTTCATTCCACCATTTTCATTCATTACTCATCATCACCGTCTCCTTTAGCCTAACCGGCATAAACGTGGGACGTAAAACTCAAAGATTTCATTTCATTTCTTTTGATCCATTTTTTTTAGATCATTCCTAAAATTCTTGTTAATGAAGTTTCGTTTACGCCACTGCTAGGAAGGATATGCTTCTGTGCACTACGAGAAGTTAAGAGTTCGTAATCTCAGGTGAATATTAGTTGGTAAAATGTGGAAATGAATATTTGTGTATTGAAATATATTTACACATTTCCTATACATATACGTACAAGTAATATAGTTCGCCTAGGAACATAACCAAGTTTTCTGATCAGCATTAAAACTGTCAAAAGAGCATTAACGACCACGTACGATCCTGTCGATGAGTTGGATGTTGCTACTATTACAAAAAACTCATCCAGTTTTCACTGTCACCACGAGGAGCAAGAAGACTGTCCTATTCGTTCTGTAATCAATCTTTAGTATTACAAACTAATAAAAAAGATTCACAGTAGGAGAGGAAAACAACTTACTCAAGGAGATATTATTATTCTGTCATATTATTATTATTATTATTATTATTATTATTATTATTATTATTATTATTATTATTATTATTATTATTATTATTATTATTATTATTATTATTATTATTTCCATTTGAGTCCCTTGTGAAACATGGAATCTAACTTAAAGAGTTAGATCACACATGGTCAAGGGCGCCCATCAAGAGGGGGCAAGGGGGGCGCTCGCCCACCCCTTTAGAGGAAATTGTGATTCAGAAGATCGAAAACCCAATAGATATTTTAGAATAGTTACCGCAAAATTTGAGACTACATTTGAAATATCGCATATACTTGCCTTCCCTTGGAAACCACAACATGGGCGCCCTTGCATTCATTTCGAATTCATATTCAGATGGATAAAATAAGCAATTTCAATATCCCATTTTTTACAGTTTAAGACATGTCCTCACTTTCGCTATCTAGTGAGGATTGATTCATATTTTCATAACGACACTAACTGAACCTGCGCTCTCTACACAGCGCATCATTCGCATGAGCATGGAATCTCCTTCTCATTCCTCACAACATACTTACACAAGTGAAGGATGTCTTGATAAAAGTCGGCAAGGAGTACCATAAAGGGGAGATTTTTTACGATTATTTTTTCAATATTTCGCACCGTGCACAAGGTGTGAACCTACTTCCGATTGGAGTTTCTAATTCATGTATGACCAGTAATTTCTTTCTTCTTGCATGCAGTATGTAATAAGCAAATACATTACACACACAATTAATTATAATCTCAGTAATATAGGGTGTTCATTGGAGTAAACGCTCCAAACTATAAAGATACATCTTAGGCTAGATGAATGGTTGTCCTTCGTTCTTCAGTATCATTTGGCCATGAAACAAACTCCTGAGAGATATACAACACATGTAAGCAAATATGTAGTGTTGGAGTGTATAACTCGTAGGATATTTTGCTTTACCTTTTTTTTTTAAAAAAAAATTCAACACTTCCAGTGTACCCCTAAAAATGTAATAAAGAAATAACTGTCATGTTTTTTAAACATTGAATTAGAACTGAACAATCTACACAAAATTTGCAATCGATCAGTAAAATTGACATCTTTGTAGAGCGTATGGTTCCCGAGAACTCACTGTGGAGAGGATTGGACACAAATATAGAAAGATTAACAAACGTATAAACATTTCTAGCGTTTTAACTTATAGATGATTGGTATCCCGATCAAAAACATTTTGCACAAGATAATTTTTTTTTTTTTTTTTTGGCAATAGATTCTAAAAACGTCATAATATCTGAGATCACAAATGGAACATACTATACTAAGGGGGAAGAGGATTGAACCAGCTTATCCCCCAGCATTGCATACTACCGTTGATCCTGAAGTAGTATATGCAGTACAGTTGATTTTACACTTAAGGAACACAGTGAAAAAAACTAGAAAGTCTAGCTCCTTAAAATAGAATACGGTGTCGTACTAATATTCTTTACCAAGAGATCCATTAAGTTTATCTATTTATACAAATACAAATATTTCTAGCTATACATTTATAATGTGCAAAGTAACTCGTTTCTTCTCCTGCAAGCACTGAAATGAAATGAAATCTTTGTTTTACCTTCCAAGCTTATGCCGGCTAAGCTAAAAGAGACGGTGATGGTGAGAAATGAATGCAATAGTGGGTTGAATACAGTGGCAGGAAACGGGAGACACCATAAAAACCGAAACACACGGTGTTTGTCCATCACACTACTTGGCGTGAGCTAGGATCGAACCAGAGACCCCATGCACCAGAGGTGAATGCTCTACCACTTTTTTTTAATACTTTATTGTACTGTTATCGGTCGATTACATCAGAATCAATAAACAAACAAAAGTTGTACTCTTAGCAGCCAATTACATCAGAAAGCATAAACAAACAAATACAATGGACACATCAATAAATTGCTGCAAGAAAATTAGCAAACTTTTGTTTACGAATTGGAAATGCAATAGTGTGCATGCGTAACAAAAGTTGGTGGATGTACAAAGTCACATTACCATTAAAATCATTACATAAAAGAATATCTATAGTATGGGACGTGATCCACAGAATTGCATTATGTTTAGTACAGGGATAAAATTGATAATCAGGAAATAACATTAGTGACGGACAAGTGATAGTAGAAGGAGTTGTTCGGGATATACGGGCAATAATTGTTTGATAGTGAGACCAAATTGTAACGTTTTTTGAACAACTATCGAGCCGGTGTTGTAAAGTATCGAGAGCATGACAGGTACCGCAGAAAGAGAGGCTGCGGATACCCAATTCATAGAGTCTCCCGTTTGTAGGGTATATATTATGAACAACACTGTACCACAGAGATTGCAGGGCAGGGGACAATATCGGTGTATGAATGTTCGCCCAGATTTGCGTCCAGTTTTTCATTGGGTAATGTTTTGCTATACGGGGAACAGAAACTGTGATAGAGTGAAATTGATTATATAATTGCTTTACGGAAAGGTCTTCAAGGTGACTCCGTGCAATAAGCGAGTAACTAATATCAATAAATACGTCCTTGAGGTATGGCACAATGCTAGCCCATGGCTGTGTATGCAGGGGAGCTTGTAGCTCAATATGACGTAATGTTACACACAAAGCCTTGCTGGAAAGGGAGTCGGAATATGAACATAATGTTTGACTCACGCGATGCAGTAACAGCGAGTAGCTCTGAAGTTGTATATTTTTAAGACCGAGGCCGCCAGCACCTTTTGATAAACACAAGGTCTCGTGACTTACTCTTAGGCAGTGATTTTGCCACAGCAGTTGCCCTGTGTGTTTTCGTATCACACTGAGGTATTTCTTCGGCAAGGAAAATAATTGCGTCAAAAACCAAAGACGACTAAAAATAAAAACATTTGAAAGGTAAACTCGGCCTGCAAGACTTACATGCCGGGCTTTACTTTGGTGAATAAGTGCAACCAAAGTACATGTTGTGGTATGAAAATTGTAATCTATAGTGTCTGCTATGCGACGTTGCCAAGTTACACCTAAGATTTTGATGAGATCAGTACAAGAAATCGTAGAAAAATACACGTGTTGGTCAGCCGGATTTATACACATCAGGCGTGACTTTTGTTTATTCAGAACAGCACCTGAAATGCGCTCATAGTGCGATATGAGGTTTTCAACACGTGACAGTTCTTGTGGACTGTTAAGAAAACAATGTATATCATCGACGAATGCTTGTAATTTTAAGGTTGTTGCACCAATCTGTATACCTTGAATGTGTTGTTCCAGTTTTAAAAGAAAGGGCACGAGAACCAAGCTATACAGGATGGAAGACAGGGGGCAGCCTTGTGCAATACCTCGACGTACATTGATGGGATTTGTAAGTGCACCATTAATTTTTAATTTTACGTATCGTTGAGTATAAAGAAATTTAATCAAATTAAGAAAACTGTCTCCGAAACCATATTTTGCAAGTACTGTAAACATATAATCATGTGACAACCTATCAAATGCCTTATGGAAATCAAGAGCTAATATAGCTGCCTGCGGAGAACTAGTTTTCTGACACCAATGAATACCTTCTCGTATATTACTTAATGCTAAATACATAGGTTTGGTATGCTTTAAGCCATACTGATCATTATGTAAGACCTGATTTAAAAACGGTTCTAAACGAGAGGCAAGACAACGTGACAAAATTTTCTGATCAACATTAAGGAGGGTAATCGGTCTAAAATTATCAAAATCATGCGCACCTGCATGTTTAGGTACAAGGACCATGATGCCAGCCGTAAAAGAAGAGCTCCACGTGGGTGTGACTCGGAGTTCGTTATACATTTCTGTGAGAAAAGGCGTGAGAATGCCGTGAAATTGGCGGTAAAATTCTAGTGTAAGACCATCAGGTCCCGGAGATTTCGCCAAAAATAGCTTGGCGAACTTCGCGTTCTGTGAAGGGCTCATTGAGGGTGTTACGAGCCTCCGGGGTGATAGAACCGATCGGATGTTCGAAGCAGGATTCAGAGGATTGGGTTGGAGCGGGGGAATATAGGTTCTGGTATGCATCATACAGAGCTGAGAGTACGCGATCATGCTCGTGAACGTCACCGTTAGGAAAGGTGACCTTGGAAATAAGGTTTTGTTTACCTCTTCGCCTTTCACGGCTAACTGTATGTAAAGAGGCAACTTCATGTTGAAGCATCGTCGTTTTGCCTCTCGTGAAAAAACCTTGATTTTTTTTACGATGTAAAGTGAGTAAGAGTGCCTTAATTTCCTTAATACGAGGAAGTACGTCTACTCCTTGAGCTAGTTCTTTATAGTATTCACATAATAAGTTATAGTAGTAATTATATTGCTCTTTAAGAAGAGAGGATCTGTCTTTACTGTGTTGTTTACAGATAGACTGAAAAGAAGGCTTAAGTTGATATAACCACCATGAAAACAAACTTTTCTTGTGAGGTTTAAAATGCATTAAATAATTCCATCTATTGGTAATGAGCAACTGAAGATCCTCGTCAGGTAAAATGTTGTTATTGAGTGACCAAACAAAGGATGACTTTAAATACTTACGGATGGGTAAATCAATGGTGCAAACCACAGCACAGTGATCAGAAAAGCATACTGGTTGAACGTTTATGGAGCGCACAAAATTAATTATGGTGGTACTGACATAGATCCTATCCAAACGTGAGGATCCATTTTGTCTAAAGAAAGTGTGCCCTGGGGTGTTACCTTTATAATGACGCCATACGTCAACTAACTTAAAGTCTTGAACCAATTTACGCAGTGTAAGAGAAGTATTGTAACCAAAACTTGAGTCAATAGGATCTAACACTGCGTTGTAGTCTCCTACACAGATCAAATCTCGTGTACCAGAATGTAACTCCGTGGGAACGTCGGTGAGATAGAAAGAGTTGCGCTCGGAACGATTATTATTGCCTGAAGGTGAATATAAGTTACAAAAATGTATATTTTCATAATTGGCTGTAATAATGCGACCTGACGGAAATTTAGAAAAGTCGGTTAAAGAAATATCTTTACGATATAAAATATCAGTGCCAGAACCAGTTTCGGAAGGATTGATTTCCCATATGTGATTAAAGAGATAGGAGAAATTATCAATATTGCACTCTTGAAGGAAAATTATGTCCAGATCTGATTTGTTCATGTAATCGGCTAATGCTTTTTGTTTAGTAAGACTTGAAATACCGTTGATATTAATTGTGGCTATACGCGTTACAAACATAGTTAATGGCCACAAAAGAAGAAAAATACACCAAATAAACACTGCGCCAAGAAATGGCATAATGAACTTGACACAACAAAGACGGGTAGTATCTCTCGCACATATTCCCATCCTAAATTGGGAGGTGATATGATCACTTGTCTGGAGGGGTAACAACATCGTTTACCTTAGTGCTTATTTCACTTTGATGGGGATTTGCTCGTGACCTTGTGAAACCAGACACACAATTATGATTCACAGGGAGAACACTTTTAGTTTTCTGATGTTTATTGGCTCGATTGGGGTTATCACGAGGTGAGGACTGAGATCGGCCTTTTCTACGCCTCTTTTCGGGTAGAGCGGAAAACTGGGATGCTTCTATAGTTGGAGAATCCATTTCAGATGAAACACTCATTTCCTGGCGGGAGTCATCCGTGATCGCTGACAACGGAGTATTTACGGCGGTTTCAGGTAACTGATCCTCTTCCGATTTTGGAAATGCTGGAGCAGGAGGACTTTGTTGTGGAAGATCCGGAGAAGTCGTCACAATGGTACTGGAGGTTGATGAGTCACTCTGAGATGTTGTATTGGATGCAAGGTTTCACTGGGAGACAGTAGCGGGAGTACTAGTGATAGGTGCAATGGTAAAACTCTTGGGGACATCGAGTTGACAAGTAGGTTTATTTATAGTGAGTGCACTTGAAAGAGTAGGATCACAAGTCATAGTTGGCGATGGAAGGTTTTCCTGTAAAGTCGGAGGACGTTTCTCACTTAATACGGGATAGCTGGTAAATGAATGAACATCCGGTAAAGTATCCACTTTGTTCAAAGAACCGGGCATGGGCGGTGATCTGGAAGTTGGAGCACTGGTGCGGGAAGCCGATACGGCTGGAGGGAGACGGCGCTTCGCACATTCCATCAAAAAATGATTCGGGGAGTCACAGATAGCGCAGGTTTTAACTTGGCCTCCATACGTTAACCACAATCGTAAACCACATATAGTCACATAAGAAGGTATAGGGCGCTTAATACACATACGTATTATCTTTCTACCAGTTCGGACTTCGTAGATATGGCCAGTAGAATACATTTCATCTGTAATGAATTTGATATCACCATACTGAGATAGGATACGGGAAATATGTTGATCTTCTAATTCGGTGGGTACCAAATGTAAACGAACTGTCACTACATTGGAACTTGCGGAATCTATTAAAATATTGTATGTACCAAGCTCATCTGAATAAGTGACCTTTCCATTCACTCGAAAGAGAATTTGTTCACAAATCACTTGCGATATTAACTTTAGATATAACTGTTTGCGACTGTAATCGAACTCAATACTGACAACTTGATCTGGAAGCAAATGAAAAGTATTACGAATCCATTCATGTAACACTAATGTATTAGGCTTGTTCACTACATCTTGAAATGATAAACGTAAAGTATTCACTCGAATAACTGACATGGTTCACTGGAAAACAGTACTTCGCACTAGACTATATGATGAAATTAGCAAATAGCAAACACTAAGTACTTGATAGTAGAAAATACTCCACTTGACAATGCGGCGTGAGTTAAAAAAAACACTCAACACTGCCACTCGCACACCTACAGAGACAGCGGTGTGAACAGCACGGCGTCTGCCGAGCAACTGACCACTGAGCCACCACAACCTCCCGCCACTACTGGGGTATATTTAGGGTAGGGCTTCTCCTACGAAGAATTTAACACTTATGCCACGACCTATTTTGTGGTTAGGTCTTAATTTAAGGGAAACATGATAGATTGTGCACTTCATCTAGTTGAAAGGTAAATATGAATATCCTTGTAGCCTTTTGTTAACCAAGTGTATCATGGAGTTGTAGTGTGCATATGGAACACATTTTAACGAAATTTATGTGTACAATATATTTAAAGGTGCATATATGTATTTGCAAAAACAAAAGTTTACCTACTTATTGTTGGTTAATAAACTGTATATACCTTACAATGTTTATGTTTTCTTTTTTGAAAAAAAAAGTTTATCCTACGCAGTTGATTTAAGGCGAACATATAAAACATTTATAAAGTAAACAAGAAAGTTCTGTCTCGTTTTGTGGAGGTCTGTGTTCCATTGACCTGAATGCGAATGTTGATAAAGCGAAGATCAGTTGCTGCTGTGGGTATAGCCAACATATTACCTGGTTGTGACAGTTCAATTACACCGTGAACTTGCGTAACCTCCACAGAGCGTCATAATGGCTTGTATAATGAACGAGTTCAAGCTGGGGTCAAACACCGCTGCAGCTGAGCGGAAGATATGTCAGGCCTTTGGTGAAGGTGTCGTGACTACGTGGACAGTGCAGTGGATGGTTAACAAGCTTAAGGCCGGGGACGTAACACTCGAAGACGCACCAGGTGCTAGAACACCAATACCTGTCCAAAATGAAGATACGCAAGCAGCAATTGAGGCGAACAGTGTCCAGAAAATTAAGGAACTGGGACTACAATTCAGTGTCAGTAAAAAAATCATTCGGGTCAGCACCTCCATCTACTTGGGAAGCACTCCAAGTTGGGTCAATGGGTTCCACATGATTTGACTCCGGACCAGAAGACAACGCGTGGACACACCTGTGTTTCTTTGCTGCCTCATCTCAGGAAGGAACCGTTTCTGGATCGGTGTTAACATGTGAAGAAAAGTGGATCCTAACGAAGCTCCACATCGCAGTCATCATAGGTTGGTATCCCATGCATTGGTTAGCATGAACCGTTTCTAAAACAATCGAAATCAGCACTGCACCAGACGAAGTTCCTCCGGTGTATTTGGTGGACTGCTCGCGGCATCGTCCATCGGAAACTGCTACCAGCTGGTCAGAACATCAATGAAACTGTTTACTGTCAAACAGTTGAGCCTTTGTTCAAGAAAACTCAAAACTCTGGATCCAACACTTCTGAATCGCAAAGGTGTCCTCCTGTTACAGAACAACGCTAAATCCACTTGGCTAGAATGAACCGGGATACCATTCTACGACTTGGATGGGAAAGACTATTGCATTCACCATACTCTTCGTACATTGCATCGTCCGATTATCATCTGTTCCAGTTCTAATCACCTTAAAGGACGCCAGTTAAAATCCCTAGTAGAGGTGCAAAATACTTTCTTTCTTTCTCTGCTTGATACTTTCTTCGCTTCACGGCCCACAAAGTTCTATCGCGATGGAATTCATGGTCTTCTAGAACGTTGGTAAAAGATCGTCGATGCTGATGGGCACTATTTTTGGTTGAAGGTGGTGGGTGAAAACCCGACATTACTTCCCTTTTTAGCTTTATAAAAGTGTGACCTATTTAGAGCAGAGATGCTCTTAATATAATGACCTATTAAGTTCAGGGATGTAATGAAGCATGAACGGAAGTATACAGCGTATACCCACCCAATATTTTTATATTCCAACGAATATTTACCTTAAAATTAGAAAAGAACGGACATACATATGATTAGGTATACGCTGTACTTTTAAGGTTGTCAATGCTGATGATGACTATTTTTGATCTTCCAGTATGTGTTAGGTGACATATCTATATTCAAATGTAGTGGGTGAAAAAGCAACAGAAATTTCTTGGTTACCTTATACAATATGTTATTTCAATGATAGGCTGTTAGTTTCAATTGTAACAGAGATTAACTTTTTTCAGGCGTGTACCCAGAAAAGTTTGTTGAGATGAGTCCAAAGTTTCGAGAAGGAAGTCTAAAATTACAAAACACTACGCCTTTGTACGGTGCTGTCAAAGTTTACTGAAATATAAATTTGTAAAATTTACATAGAAATATCAAATATATAAATATGTGTAAATAATTAAAAAAATGTTTGAAAATCTAATCTCAGCCATCCTTAATAATATTGAAAAACGTAATTTAAGGAGTATACTTCTAAACAAGTGATAGTCCATAAAGAAGCAGTAGTACGTTTTTCTTTATACCTTAATAGCTCCTGGCTCAGGACACATGGTTCCTGGCTCCGAGTCCATGAGCTATTCCAGTACGGATTTTGAACTATAACATAGTCTATCTGATATCTTCGGTCATTATTGAGGATTTCAATGCATGTATTTGCTTTTGCGCTGATTAAAAAACGTATTATCATTTACTGGTGAATTCTGCCTACAAATATTAGCCAATCCTTTACTGGTGAATTCTGTCTACAAATATTAGCCAATCCTTTACTGGTGAATTTTGTCTACAAATATTAGCCAATCCTTTACTGGTGAATTCTGTCTACAAATATTAGCCAATCCTTTACTGGTGAATTCTGTCTACAAGTATTAGTCAATCCTTTACTGGTGAATTCTGTCTACAAATATTAGCCAATCCTTTTCTCTTTCGTTTCTTTCGCCTAAACTATATTTACCTACTTCATGTTTATCTCCCTCAATTGCAAATCAATCTCCCATTCGAATTACGTATGAACCCATCTTCTCCCTGTCTATAAATTCCCCTATCTTCTCATAATCTTCCTCTATTTCTTCAGTTGTACGCAAAGTCGTCGGTGCGTATGTCTGTATCACCACTAGATCCTTCTTTTCCCTTTAAGTATTAACATCATAACTCTATCACTAATAATTTTTACTTTCACTACCTTCTGTTTTAAGCCTTTACCAAATTATTCCTACACCGTTATGGCCGCAATTTTCATTACTTGAGTAAAACACTCTATATCCTTGGCTGTTCAACACCCCGTTACTTTCTCATCTAACTTCGCAAAGTATACGCGAGTAACGTTTTCTATTTTGGCGGGAAATTTTAATTAGAACAAAGATGGAGCTTGAACGTGTTGCTTCAAAATCGATGAAGATTGTGTTTTATCCCAATATATAACCATAAGGATGAGTCCGTTGGGTTCTTCTTTGAATAGGACCAAGTACCATGATACAACACTTGACATTTTTGAGACAGTCCGCCCTTAAAGTTTGTAACTTGTCAAAATTAAAAGTTGGTAAATTGCCTTTAGGACTAAAGTATTTACGTCTATAACTTTGGATAAACATATTGTTTCCTTCTATGAGTGAAAAATTGGCCAAAAAAAAAATCAAATTTACGAGCTTTGTGGTATAATGTATTCTACAAGATGTGATTTCATTCACACATCACTATATAAGGACTGCAGGGTCAGATTTTAGTTCAGTGGACGTGAGTACCATGAGATATTCTTTTTAAAATTTGAGAGTAAAAAAATGAAATCTTTAAAAGTTTTACGTCCCACGATTATGCCGGTTATGCTAAAGGAGACAGAGATGATGAGATATGAATGAAATGATGGAATGAAGAAAGTGGGAGGAAACGGGAGAACCCCGAGAAAACCTACGAGCACAGTGCTTGTCCACTACAAAGTTCACTTGGCAGGAGCAGGGTTTGAACCCGGGACCCCATGCACTAGAGGTGAACGCTCTACCACTGAGCCACCGTAGCCCCCAAAATTTGAGAGGAGTTCATTAGCCCATTTCTTTAGGGTATTCCGTACAGCAACCACCTCGAATTTTGCTGATTGATTTATATGGGAATTCATTTTACATTTTGTACCAAAACTAGACTGAATTTTAAAATTATGATTGTACTGATTTCTTCTGTGTAGCTATTAGATTATCTCTATCTTCATGAAAATGAATGTATTTCATACATAAACATAATACTATTTAAAATAGCAAAAAATGACGCTTCGTGATGATCTGAAGCATTTGGTCCACTTACGTTTGAAAATTTAAAGAAACCAAAAGATAGGGACAAGATATAATCTTTTAGGAGAACATGTGTTATAGTATTATTGTATTAGGTTTGTGTTTTTGAGTTACATTAGTAAAATTCTAATACTTGCCTTTCATAACTGTATCTGATATTGCCATCTGGTGGAGAAAGACGGAACTCAGTGATGAGTGAAGGTTGGTGTCGCGCAAGAATATCAAGCTCACATGCGCTTATTTGTATGAAGATCTCCTGAGTGACGACAGCTGCAGTGTTGCCAAATCTACTGAATTTGCAGGAGATCTCCTGCTTTTTCTACACTCTACTGATCTACTGCGAAAGAAAATGAAAAGTGAACAATCTCCTGCTTTTTCCTTACTTCGAGAAGTTAAACAAATATATTATTATTAATATTGAATTTTCAATGTTTCCTCACATAAAAAGATGAAATTTCTCTGTTATAATACACAAAGCTCTGTAGAGCGTATAGTTATAGAGGTTTACTGAATATAATATGAATCCAAAGAATACAACTGTACGTCATCTTCTATATGCAATATGGTTAGCGTTTTTATGACTTTCTATAAGATTTACAAATAAGTGTTGTTTAGATTGGGACTTGGGTTGGAAGAGTGGCTTAGATCGTTTCTCCACGATCGTCAGCAAGAAATCGTCACGTGTGACTGTACCATATAGCTACGTTATCGCTACGTGCATGAAAAGACATTTTCCCACTCCACATTGCTCTTTCACTACGTTTTACTTCACACACGTGTGTATCAAATAATATTAATATGAATCGGGACTAAGTAATTCATCGGAAATGAATTCTGGACTGCTTGTTTTGACTACTGCCCCCTTAATAATGGCAAATTTCCCCCCCGTCCAGATTTCCATTCAAACGCCACCACTGTATGTGTCTACTGCTTTCTCCTGTTTTTTTTTTTTTTTAATCTTCGAATCTCCTTCTTTTCCAACTGACTGATCTGGCAACACTGGACAGCTGAAACCAACCTTTGCGAGTGAAGAACTTTCCGCACTTACTTGAAAGACCTGCACAATCTGTCAATAAGAATCAGAAAAAATTTCCGAAGCAGAGAAAACGCCTTTGTCCCTTCACTAGGGTGGCTAGAAATATTTTGAGCAAAAAGAGTATAAGAAGAATATATAATCATAATTTATACATTGTGTCTTGTAACGGGATTATCCATTGTTACTGCTTACTTCAATTGTATCATCATGAAATCAACAGAGAGCATGACCAGTGACAAGAACGGTAAGCTAGCATTTTTCGCTGGTTTAATGGTTAGCATGTGGGCCGAGGTCGATCTCTTGAAAAATTTTAAAATATCTTACATTTAAATCCGTTGAAATCTCGAAATCAATTTTTTTTCACGGTCATTATACTTTATTCTCTATCTTCCTGACTCAAAAGTAAGGAACAAAGCACATAGAGGGTGCATAAGAGGTTATTTCTGAGATTCATCCGATTGTCTCCAAAGCATAATTATTATTGTTGACACTTCTGGATTTTTTTTTTGTCTCGAAAGGTTTTAGTAAAAAAAAGTTGAAATTCTTCTACTGACTTCTACTTTACATACAACCTTTCTGTGATACATTATTTTTTCCAGCTTCTCCGAGTATTCTTTATCTTCATTTACAATATCAAGTATGACACACTATATTAAAGATATAAACATTATTTACAATTTCTGAAAGGAAAAGAGAAACGTAAGCTTCAGAGCTATGCTTTCTCTGCCTCGTAATTACTAATATAATGCTAGAACTTTGGATAGGTATACCCTCGAGCGTTTTCAAGAATCCATCATTATGTTTGTTCTTTCTTCCGTTAATTTAAAGTAAATATTCTCTGTAATATAAACATATTCGATGAGAATATACCGTATACTTCCGATTATGCTCCATTACATCCCTACTCTTAATAGGTCAAACTTTTAAATCAGAGTAAATGATTTTAAAATATAAAAAGAAAATAATTAAATATTTTCAAAAACTATTATTAAATGTAAACATTGTCAGCCTAAAAAGTTGTAAACAAAGATGTTTAAACAAAAACGTTTAAAACACTGATGAAGCAAAATAAGCAAATAATTTCAAAAATTGTCGCAAATGTTCAGCTAGTCAAATTGTACCGAGTATTTCACTAATGTCCTCGGATTACGAGTTATAACTAAAATTGTTATCCATTGTTACTGCTTACTTGAGTTGCATCAATCATGAAAGCGACAGAGACCATAACGACATGAGAAGGATGATAAGCTCTTCCGGTTGGTCTAATGGCTAGCGTGTACCACTAGTGATGAGTGCAAGAGTCTTGGTCTTGCAGTTTTTGCAAGAGTCTTGCATGCAAGACCAAGACCAAGACCAGGAATACCGATGCAAGACGAAGACCAAGACCATACCTGCAAGACGAAGACCAAGACCATACCTGCAAGACCAAGACCAGGAATACCGATGCAAGACCAAGACCAAGACCATACCTGCAAGACCGAGACCAAGACCAAGACCATACCTGCAAGACCAAGACCAAGACCAAGACTCTTACGCAAGAGTCTTGCACAAGTACTGGTACTACTTGAATTTTTTTATAGAATGTTAAAAAGGAGAAAAGTCATTACATCTTTTACTTGAATTTTTTTTGCTTCATTAAAAATGCCACTGATGTGAATGTGTTCCCAGTAGTTTTATGCAATGTGTGTGTGGTTTAGTCGATCTGCCCCTGTAGCATATAGCTACAGTATATCGTTTCTTGAATTGGTTGTTCGCGTTTTCTGTAGATATTGCTCGTTTTCAAGCCACACAGGTGTAATCTTCCGCCATGTAAGCCATTTTAGTGGACAAATATCGTGTACGTGGGTTTTCTCAGGTTTTTCCGTTTCCTCCTACTTTCTTCATTCCACCATTTCAGTCATTTTTCATCATCACCGTCTCCCTTAGCCTTAGTGTATAACTGTGGAACGTTAAACTAGATACACATTTCATTTCAAAGCATACTAGTGGTGTTCTTCTTCCAAAACTGAAGAGAAATGCAGTATTGAACATCGGTAATTCCGAACACCATAGGTGCTGACTACATGGGTATGGCCTTGGCTCCGAGACTCAAGCATCCGTTGGAAATTTTTAATGTGTGCTCATAAAATTAATATCGAAATAACATTTTCATGACATTGACAAAAACTTAGTGCATCTGACCGCAAGTTTGATTTTATGGGCGGATGCTTATACGTTGAATAATTGTTTATCAATATAACTTTAGCCTCCTTAGGTATACGGCACATCGAGGATTGAGCGATATAACATTATACTACAACAGTAAATCTATATTATAAAATTGAAAGTGACTATGTTTGTGACTCCTAATCTCTTGAACCACTCTCTCCAGATCGATTAAATTTTCAATATAGATCAGGTTTGGGCCTGGAATGTTATTTGTCAATTCACTTTGAAGCAGCAACTTATGGAAGGAGGAGGAGGGGGAGGTATACAGAAACCAAAATAAATAAAAATAAAAGTGACTTAATAATTCTTGAACCACTAAACTGATCTTAATCAAACTTTTAACATGTGTGAGGTTCGGAACTGGAAAGTTTTTTATAGTTTCACTTTGATGGTAGAACCTAGGGGAGGAGGTGGGGAGGGGGAGGTATATATAAAAATAAGTAAAACTTAATAGCTCTTGAAACACCCGACCGATCTCGATCAAATTTTCAACATAGATGAAGCTCAGGCCTGGCATGATTTTTATCATTTTACTTTGACGATGCAACATAGGGGTTGGGGAGGAGGGAAATATATGTAAAAAAATAAAAGTATAAGTGACTGTCTTTGTGACTTCATCACTCTTGAACCAGGCAATCGATCTTAATGAAATTTCTAACATGGATAAGGTTCGGACTTAGGGTGTTTTGTATCATATCACTTTCTCGGTAGAACTAAGTGTCTAAGGAGGGGAGGGGAAGTGTACAAAAATAAATAAAACTAAATAACTCTTGAACCACCCAACCGATCTCGATCACATTTTCAACATAGATGAGGTTCGGACCTGAGATGGTTTCTGTCATATCACTTTGACGATGGAGCTTAGGGGACGGGTAGAGGATTGATATTTAAAAATGATCAAAAATGATCGATATTAGAGTGGAGTCTATAGCTTTGGGGGTCGCTGAGATAAACAGTGTCACTTACGATGCTGTTTAAATCCAAATTCAGTCCCGTAGCTTGGCGGTGGGAGGGGAGATATCTAAAAATGATCGAAAATTAATATTAGTCTCGAATTCCTAGTTTTTGAGGTCGCTAAAGTGAACAGTGATATTTCCGATCGCGTGCAAAAGCAAATTCAGCACAACAACTTGGGAAGGGGGAAGAAAGAGATATATAAAAAGTATGACCATTATTATCAATGTCAAATTCATGGTTTTCGAGGTCATTAAGATGAACAGTGACACTTCCGATGCTGTGCCTTGCAACATGGGGAGGAGGAAATATATAAATATGTTGAAAATGACCGATATTAGTACCGAATCCATAATTTTCGGTGTCTCTAAGATGATCAGTGACGTGTCTGATGCCGTTTAAACCCAAATTCAGCCCCGCAACTTGGGGAGAAAGAGGGGAAAGAAATATAAAAATAATCGAAAAATATCAGAAAGTGCTTTAACAATAATAAAGAGTGACTGATTAAAGAAACATATTATTATTATTATTATTATTATTATTATTATTATTATTATTATTATTATTATTATTATTATTATTATTATTATTATTATTATTATTATTATTAAATTTAACCCAATGAAGTGGGTAATTGATGCCTGTAATCCATATTCACAAGTGAGACTGATTTTGTACAGTTATTGTAAATAACTTGTAGTTTTATGTCGTTATTTCGTATTTCTAATATAGGTCAAAAGTATTTATACAAATTGAGTTTATAGAAAAGACGTAGATAGTTGAGCCGTTTCTAGTTTTAACTCAAATTATTCTAAAATATTAAGTTTCGATTATAATAATTATTTTAAATTTTCTCTCTTTTTTTGGCCAATATGCTAAACACATCATCATAATCATCATCAAAGCTATTCTGTCATTATTGGCAGGTTGCTTGCTGCAACTGAGAAACCTCTATGTACGGTGGTCCTTAGCTAGTCTTTTCTCTTAATGTAGCAAATTTTTGTTTTAATACCTTCCTTCAACTACAATCTCCTTTGCTCCCTTTCTCTCTTTCCTTTCACCATACCCTCTAGCATGTCCTCCACAGCCAATATCCCAACCAGTTCCTCTTTCTCCTCTTATCAATATCCAGAATTCTTCATTTTTCTCATACTGTTAATATTTCCAACACCTTCTCATTCGTTTTCCGTTCAACACAGCTAATTCTCTTCTTTCTTCTCCAGACCCAGGTTTTGAAAGTCTGCATTTTTTTTTCCATCGCTTTTGCGTAATGTCCATGTTTCTGCCCCATTGGAACCAGTAAAACAAAATCTCAATATTTAATTATAAGTTTGTTTAATACAAAGATTAGATAATCGTGGTTGAAGAGAAAAATCTGACGCCTTTAGAGTGTAAAAATAATTTTGCAGTTCATGGTATTTCAATAATTTGCGCCGTTTTGATTTTCTTTCATTCGTCTCAGGGGTAGCCTCCTCAGTTTGGGAAAAAGTGGAGTGTTTAAAAATATAAAAAGATTATGAAACGTCGTGATTTATCTTATAAGTAGCGAAGCGTGGACACCCAATAAAAAATAAAGATCACTTATATTGTACACTATTATCATACTTACACGAAGATAAACTATGATACATTTAGAAACATACATTGTATTTCCGTTACTATTGGAGCATTGTAGAATTTATTATCCGTTATATCCAGAGTAAAATTTACCTATGAAAAGCATAAGATTTCTTAAAAGCAAGACTTGCAAGACTCTTGCAAGCAAGACCAAGACTGGGTGTGCAAGACCAAGACCACCCCGGTCTTGGTCTTGCATTTGCTCATTACTATGTACCACGTCCGATTTGAGTTGGGAGATCCTTGAAAAAATTTAAAACATTCCTCGGTTCGGATTCCACCTTAAACTGTAGCTCCACACTTACTCGTAGACAAAACTCTAAAAACAGGGGAGCGAGCCATTGTTTGGGGACAAACTTGAGTTCATCTGACATTTATACAGACTAACAATGAACTGAAAGATACAGTGAGGCTTGAAGGTAGTCACAGGGGAAACACACCTAACTGCGGGGTTGGATTTACTCTCCATTTCATATATTCTCTGTGCTAAAAAGGACATTAAACTGAAGTCCAACCAATTAACAACAAGCACAGCAGATCATTCTTCAGTTAGATATGATACGTTCAAATTTATGACTTCCTCATGAAAGTGTGGTTGCAAAAGAACTCAGTTTTAAAATTTTAGTACTTCTGGCCCATTGGTTCTCCACGAGAATCATCATCAATATCATCACAGGTATTCTGCCATTATTGGCAGATCATTGCTGCAACTGAAAAGCTTGCATGCTCTATGGTCTTCCGCTAAACTCTTCGTCTTCACGTACGAACTTTCTGTTTTGGTATCGTTCATGAATTGTAGTCTTCTTCGCCCTCTTCCTCTCTTTCCTGCCACCACACCCTCTAGCACGTTCCTCATAATACAGTTCCTTCTTACTCAATGTTCCAACCAGTTTCTCTTCCTCTTCTTCATAATATTTAAAATTCTTCTTTTCTCCCCCGACCATTCTTTCATTTGTTTTCTGTTCGACCCAGCTAATTCACTCCACTTTTTCCACATCCATATTTCGAAAGTTTCTGGTCATTTTTCATCATTTTTGTGTAATGTCCATGTTTCTAACTCATAGAGCACAATACTCCACACGTAATATTTTATGAGTTTTTTTCTCGACTCTTTATTGAAGGTCCCACAAAATACAATTTTTTTGCTTCTAAAGGTTTATTTCGCCATTCCTATCCTTGCTTTTATTTCACTTCACATTTCATATCAGCACTGATAATACTACGCAGGTATCGAAAACTAGTCACCTGATCTATTTTCTCTCCTCTTACTTCTATATTTGACATCGATCGTTTCGTTCCAATTATCCGAGAGAAAGCGATAGAATTTTCATTTGTAGGAGCTTCTGTTCTTATTTACTTTTAGATCGATTACTTGCACTACTGGAGAATAATTATTAAGTAATTCTTTATTTCCAGTTTGTTTCTGTCGAGAGCAGCATTTTATTATATATTGTCATAATGTAGAAATCTGCTTTTATCTTCTGCACATAAATGTGCCTTATATTCACTTCATAGAATTATAAACCCATTTCGTAATAAATAATCAGTCAGAAGCCTTAAAAATCACATTAAAATATGTTAATTGTTCATCGCATTTCATATAGGTAATTGAAATTCGTAATTCAGAGTAATGCTACACTTTGTTTTCTCTTTTGTTGCTCAAAAGTAAAAAAAGAAAAAAAGAAACGTATAGAGGGTGCATGAAATATTATTTCTGAGGTTGATCACATTCTCTCCAAACTGTGTGATTGTTATTGCTTACACTTCTGAAGTTTTATGTCTCTAAAGTTTTCAATGGAAAACAACTTGACATTCATCTACTGATTTCTATTTTACATAGAAAAGTTAGGAATTACATTACTTCCCACAGCTCTTAGTGGGATACCTTACCTTTATTTCTACATCACAGGTGACAATGGTTGCTGTTATAATGTTATGATCACATAATTTCTGGAAGGAAATGAGACACGTAAATTACAGAGCTTTGTGTTCTCTGCCTTGTAACTACTTCTGCCAAACCATGGGAAGGTTCTGATTCCGTGCGATTTTTGGGACTTAATTTTCGGGAATGGGATAGAATTTCGACATGAAATTGGTTACATATATGAGATTTTTCCCTCGCCCACAACAAATTTCTCAAATTATGGAAACATCAATAGGATTGATTCTTTCTTGTTGTCCTATTTATGCAACAGCTTTGACTATCTGATACAACCAGACGCTGTAGCAATTCGCTTCCAGGAGAACACCCACCCACAGATGATGCATTTGTTCAGGAGCGGAAAATCCAATTGCAGAGATCAAGGATGAAAGGTCAATGGAAGTAATATCATGTTCAAACTCGTCCACGAAATAAATGCACATTCGTCTGTTTTCCATTTTACACTAAGAGAGCACGTCCGTGAAATCACGAAAGAATTTTAACTTTTTGTAACTCGCAGACTCACATTCAAAAAGGATGTTTGCTGTTTAAAATGAAAATTTCTTAATTAGTGCAACATGAGAATTTTCTGTGCAAAATGGCAATTTTTGCCTCACGAGATGGGATTTTCTAACATTCAGGCTAGTATCACTGCTCATAATCAGTGGTATACAAAGGTAATGCTAGAAGTTTTGTTTGGTATACACAAGACCGTTTTTAAGAGTACAGCGTATACCTACCCTTGTATATATGAGTTCTTTCCTAATTTTAAGGTGAATTCGTTGGAATATAAAAATATTCGGTAAGTATATGCTTTATACTTCCGTTCATGCTCCATTACATTCCTGTTCTTAAAAAGTCGTTATATTAAGAACATCTCTGCTTTAAATAGATCAAACTTTTATAAAGGTAACCAAGAAAGTACTATCGCTTTTTCATCCACACCTACGAACATCGATGTGTCACCTAAGACATACCTGAAAGATCAAAAGTAGTCCCCATCAGCATTGACCACCTTCTGAGAACGTTCTGGAAGGCCATGGATTCCATCGCGATAGAACTTTGGGGGTCGTGAAGCGAAGAAGGTATCAAGTGTATTTTGCACCTCTACTAGAGATTTGAACTGGCGTCCCCTAAGGTGATAATCGGACGCTGGCATGCCAGGGAGTATGACGGATGCAATAGTGTTTCGCATTCAAGGCCTAGAATGATGTCCCGGGTCATCCTAGTCACGTGGGGTTTAGCAATGTCTTGTAACAGGAAGACTCCTTTGCGATTCAAACGTTCTGGCTTCAGAGTTTTGAGTTCTTTTTTTACCATGGTTCAACTGCTGACAATACACAGTTGCATTTATGTTCCGACCACGTGGTAGGAGTTCCGATGCTGCGAGCAGTCCACCAAACACACAGGAGAAGTTTCTTCAGGCGCAGTGCTGATTTCGGCTATTTTGGAAACGGTTCATGGGATTCTAACCAATGATGATGGCCCCGTGGAGCTTCGTACAGGACCTACTTCTCATCACATGTCAACGCCCTATCCAGAAATAGCTCCTTCCTCAGACGAGACAGCAAAGAAACACAGGTGTGTGCTTGCGTTGCCTTCTGGCCTGAGTCAAATCATATAAGATCGAACTGCCGATCCATTTCCAAGTTGACGGAGGTGCTGCCGAATGATTTCTCCGCTCACACTGAATTACAGTCCCAGTTCCTCACATGTCTGGCCATTGTTCACCTTAATTGATGCCTGAAGATATTCATTTTGGAAATGTATTGGTCTTCCGGCACGTGGTGCGTCTTCGAGTGTCTCGTCACCGTCCTTAAGCTTGCTAAACCTCCACTGTCCGTGTAGTCACGACATCCTTACGAAAGGCCTTGTATAACTTGGGTAGGACTCGACATGACGTGGCATGAATTCTGGTAGTTTCTGATATATTTCCACGGGGATCTGACATTATAATGGTGGCCCAAAATTTGGTGCACAGTCCTGTCCTGACCAGCTCACTGTATTTTATATCATTTCTAACAGGTAGACCTAGTTTCTTTATTATTTGATCTTAACGTCTTTTTACTTATAACTTAAGTCCGGAACAGTCAAAGAAAATAAATCCATAAATTAGAATGTTATATTTGATCAATGCAAGGGTATATACCTCCTGATGGCATCCTACAAATGAGCCGACAGATGTCGGTGCAAAAGTCATGCTGCGAAGAGCTTAATGTTTTATAGGATTAAGATCTGGTGAGTTAGAGGCCAACTCATATACTACAGCTCCGTAGAATGTTTCTTAAGCCAAGCAAGTAGAATCCTGGCTTCGTGGCACCGTGTATATATGCCATTTTCGTCTGGATAGAAGTGTTGGAGGGTATACGGAAAGTGTACGTGATCCTTTAACACATGCAAATGTAAAACGAATGTCTCGCTGTGGTTCATGCACTCTAACGGTCCTAGTACCTACCAAGGGAAGCATTGCCAAACCGTATAGTCGCCCCCACCTGCGTGTACAATGCCTGCCTGTACAATGCACAAGGGTTTCATAGCTTCGTGCTGTTGGCACCACACATGCATACACCTGTCCTAGTGGAGTTGTACAATCCGTAATTCATTGGTCCAACATAGTCATTTCCAATCATTCACGGTCCAATTAACGTGATCCTGTACCCAAGCGCGACGAAGTCGGCTGTTACAAGTCATTAGAAGTGGGTGACGAATCGGTCGTCCGTTGCGGAATTTCATGCGTGCCAGTTTATACTGTATAGTTGCATCGGATATGAGTATTGTGCATCCACCATTGTGTTGGTCACGTAATTCCAGGATATTGATGGTTGATTTGGCTCTCACCTATGAAGATGATTATAATAATGATTACAGTAACTATATATCATTCTTCAGGCCAAAAATTTGAGTTACAGTCAGAGATCAACCGATCAAATTTCACAAAAGATAACTTTCCACCAACGACCTTAGACTATGTAGTATACTATATAATATATATAATCATATATAACTAGGTCTTACTTTCTAGATTAACTCAAAATAGTCGTAAATTAGAATTCATGATAATTTTCACTCGTGCAAGAAATCAATGTGACCCGGGTTCGATTCCCGGCGGGAGCTCATGTGGTTCGGATTCCACGTTAATCAGTAGGTCCACGTCTCATATAGCCTCGCTGCTGAACGGGACGATAAACTCAAAATCAACTCAACTCAACTCAAATCAATGTGAAACATTTCAATTTACAAAAATATAAATTCAAGCACTGGCAAACAATTATCGAAGTTTATTTTTGACAATTCCTAAATTTAAGGGATTAATCAATGTATCTTTCCTAAAATTTAAAAGAGGATGCCTCAAGATGCTCACGCCCAATGAACCAAAATGAGACCTTGTATGAATGAATATAAACATATTTTAGAGAAATATATATATGAATGAAACTACATCTTAGAGGATAAATGTCAGTAACCTCCTAAGTTTAACACTTTCGACGATTTTCGTTCACATACAAAGAAAGAACCAGAACCTTTCACATTTCTAGTAGAAAATACGTTAGTCCTAGAGACCACTTACCAATTTGTAGTTATCACAATTTTTAAAATTAACGACAGGGCCTGTTCAAAATTTCAAGGAATATATCGTGCTATCCCATGTTCTATTCAAGAGATGAACCCAATGTACTCGTTCGTATGATTATATATTGCAACAGGAACTCATCATTCCGGCCTTTGGGTCACCCGCCAAAATTCCCACCAGAATATGTTACTCACATATAGTTTTAAACATTTTTTAAACCATAGAAGAATATAAGGTCAGCCACTTAAAGTTACAGTTATATATTCGAGTCATAGAAAATATTTTTGAACTTTTATTTGCTTGAAATGGTGTAGTAAGCAATTATTTGTACAAAATATATCAAATTATGAACAAACGTATCGGAGCCGTTTCTGAGAAAATTGTCCTACAAATGTCAACGCAATGATAAACAACCACTGGTACTTTTTTCATAACAAATGAGTCCTGGAATATTGCTGGATTATTATTGGAAGATTTAATTATGAAATTGTAACAAATTCACCTAAATCTATTTATGAGATAATCGTCCAAAAAATTCACTCCTGCTATAAACAAGTCGTGATACGTCCTTTCCTGGTAATATAACTAGCTGTCATATTACCAGGAAGCTATTGCAGTATTAAATTATGAGATATGAACAAATTCGCGTGATTCGTATTTTTAAAAAAAAAAATCCGGAAAATGTCAACACAAAGAATAAACTATCATTTGGCAAACTAACTAATCATGCCATACAGTGTAAAACATTTCATAGCTAGATTTACAAACAACACCTGTGGCTATCTGTTCGCCAAGATCCTACGGAAATCAATTTCAACTATAAAGTAAAATTTATAATATGAAATGGTGTAAATTTACATCAATGGTGTAACAAAACACCAAATTTTGTAAATTAATCTAAGGAAATGCATATCAACTTACAAAATAAAGGGTTAAAAATTTTTACATTGATATTTCGTAATTTAAACTACAGAACTTTTACCAGTATATCCTCAAATAATTAATGAAGACTTGATTGTGACCTTTGATTAAAAATGCGTAATTGGTTTTAAGAAAATCGTACAAAGAAAACTCAATTCCAAGAACAACCTACTCCCCGTATGCTCTTTCAGAGCAAATGTGTTATGGGATATTGTTCTGTAAATAATAAAAGAATTATTAACGGTCTATGAACAAAATCCCCAATATCCTTATTTGAGAAAATCATAAAAAATATAATCCCTAAAAATAAACAATCCCTCGTACATTTCTTCAGGACAAACAAGTTATGCTATATTATCAGGCTATTATTGAAATGTATAATTCTGAAATACAACAAAAGATCACGTGAGTTGTTTTTGATAAAATCATCTGAAAAAATACACCCCAATAATAAACTATTCCTCGCACATTTTCTCAAGACAAATGAGTTATACCATATTGTCAAATAATTTATGAAATATTCATTTATTAAATATCAAAAAATCGCATGAGTCGTGTTTGAGAAAATCGTCCGATAAATTTCACTACCAAGAGTAAACTATTCTTTCTGGATTTTTCCCAGAAAAATTACTTTTGTCACAATATGGTGTTGTTCAAAAATTGATTTCTGAAATACAAACAAAACGTTAGATCCTTTTGAAAAAAAATTGGAGTTATTTTTACCCTTCTGTAAATTGCCTTTATTTCCAGGGAGAGGAATAAAATTTGATGAATTCTTCTGGATAATCACATAACATTAGAAATCTTAGATTTAAAATTTAGTTCAGATATGTTAAGCGGTATGATCTCTAGGCGAGTGCGCATCTGAACAAACGTCGAAAAGACGGACAGATGTCGAAAAATAACTTTTTCTGTATCTATAGACCATAGCATATATTTTAATCACGCCCGACGCTAGCCATAGGACCTTAATACACGGTTCTGATTGGTTGAAGTTATCCGTCTCTCGCTACGTAGCACACATATAGCACAAATCAAACGCCAAATACTGTCGGTTCTCCTTGACGAGCATGCTAGTACATGTGCTAATAATAAAAATTTATTTTGACGGGGGTTCAAACCCATCTTAAGGAATTCCATTTTAGTTTTTTTTTTAAATTTTAATAAGACTTTAATTATTAAAATAAGATAAAAATAATAATCATTTGCCCTTGTACGTAATATATAATGCATAAAAAGTGATTTACTTACGTTTGGAAACGTAGCTGAGCGAGTGTCAGGGGTTAGAAGCCCTGCAGGGCTCGTTATGCTCCACCTTGATCCCCATAATAATAGCACATGATTACGTCACACTCGGGTAGTGCACCTTCAATGTAACTTTACACTCACCCGCTTCCTTGTGACCATCTTAAAACAGATGCATAGGATAGTGCGTGAAAAATTATACAAGCCATGAAACGTTAACTCTGTTGGCTAGAATAGTAAGTAAAAAAATATACAAGCCATAGAACGTTAACTCTGTTGGCTAGGATAGTGCGTAAAAAATATACAAGCCATGAAACGTGTTAACTCCGTTAGCTACGATAGTGCGTGAAAAAGTATATAAGCCATGAAACGTGTTAACTCCGTTAGCTAGGATAGTGCGTGAAAAAATATACAAGCCATGAAACGTGTTAACTCCGTTAGCTACGATAGTGCGTGAAAAAATATACAAGCCATGAAACGTGTTAACTTCGTTAGCTAGGATAGTGCGTGAAAAAATATACAAACCATGAAACGTGTTAACTCCGTTGGCTAGGATAGTGAGTGAAAAAAATATACAAGCCATGAAACGTGTTAACTTCGTTAGCTACGATAGTGCGTGAAAAAATGTACAAGCCATGAAACGTGTTAACTTCGTTAGCTAGGATAGTGCGTGAAAAAATATACAAGCCATGAAACGTTAACTCTGTTGGCTAGAATAGTAAGTAAAAAAATATACAAGCCATAAAACGTTAACTCTGTTGGCTAGGATAGTGCGTAAAAATATACAAGTCATGAAACGTGTTAACTTCGTTAGCTAGGATAGTGCGTGAAAAAATATACAAGCCATGAAACGTTAACTCTGTTGGCTAGAATAGTAAGTAAAAAAATATACAAGCCATAAAACGTTAACTCTGTTGGCTAGGATAGTGCGTAAAAAATATACAAACCATGAAACGTGTTAACTCCGTTGGCTAGGATAGTGAGTGAAAAAATATACAAGCCATGAAACGTGTTAATTTCGTTAGCTAGGATAGTGCGTGAAAAATATACAAGCCATGAAACGTGTTAACTCCGTTAGCTACGATAGTGCGTGAAAAAATATACAAGCCATGAAACGTGTTAACTTCGTTAGCTAGGATAGTGCGTGAAAAAATATACAAACCATGAAACGTGTTAACTCCGTTGGCTAGGATAGTGAGTGAAAAAAATATACAAGCCATGAAACGTGTTAACTCCGTTAGCTAGGATAGTGCGTGAAAAAATGTACAAGCCATGAAACGTGTTAACTTCGTTAGCTAGGATAGTGCGTGAAAAAATATACAAGCCATGAAACTTTAACTCTGTTGGCTAGGATAGTGCGTAAAAAATATACAAGCCATGAAACGTGTTAACTCCTTTGGCTAGGATAGTGCGTGAAAAAGTATATAAGCCATGAAACGTGTTAACTCCGTTAGCTAGGATAGTGCGTGAAAAAATATACAAGCCATGAAACGTGTTAACTCCGTTAGCTAGGATAGTGCGTGAAAAAATATACAAGCCATGAAACGTGTTAACTCCGTTAGCTACGATAGTGCGTGAAAAAAATGTACAAGCCATGAAACGTGTTAACTTCGTTAGCTAGGATAGTGCGTGAAAATATACAAGCCATGAAACGTTAACTCTGTTGGCTAGAATAGTAAGTAAAAAAATATACAAGCCATAAAACGTTAACTCGGTTGGCTAGGATAGTGCGTAAAAAATATACAAGCCATGAAACGTTAAATCTGTTGGCTCGGATAGTGCGTAAAAAATATACAAACCATGAAACGTTAACTCTGTTGGCTATGATAGTGCGTAAAAATATACAAGCCATGAAACGTTAAATCTGTCGGCTAGGATAGTGCGTAAAAATATACAAACCATGAAACGTTAACTCTGTTGGCTAGGATAGTGCGTAAAAAATATACAAACCATGAAACGTGTTAACTCTGTTAGCTACGATAGTGCGTGAAAAAAATGTACAAGCCATGAAACGTGTTAACTTCGTTAGCTAGGATAGTGCGTGAAAAATATACATGCCATGAAACGTTAACTCTGTTGGCTAGAATAGTAAGTAAAAAAATAAACAAGCCATGAAACGTTAAATCTGTTGGCTAGGATAGTGCGTAAAAAAACATACAAGCCACGAAACGTTAACTCCGTTAGCTACGATAGTGCGTGAAAAAGTATATAAGAAATGAACCGTGTTAACTCCGTTAGCTAGGATAGTGCTTGAAAAAATATACAAACCATGAAACGTGTTAACTCCGTTGGCTAGGATAGTGCGTGAAAAATATACAAGCCATGAAACGTTAACTCTGTTGGCTAGAATAGTAAGTAAAAAAATAAATAAGCCATGAAACGTTAAATCTGTTGGCTAGGATAGTGCGTAAAAAAGCATACAAGCCACGAAACGTTAACTCCGTTAGCTAGGATAGTGCGTGAAAAAGTATATAAGAAATGAACCGTGTTAACTCCGTTAGCTAGGATAGTGCTTGAAAAAATATACAAACCATGAAACGTGTTAACTCCGTTGGCTAGAATAGTGAGTGAAAAAAATATACAAGCCATGAAACGTGTTAACTCCGTCAGCTACGATAGTGCGTGAAAAAATGTACAAGCCATGAAACGTGTTAACTTCGTTAGCTAGGATAGTGCGTGAAAAAATATACAAGCCATGAAACGTTAACTCTGTTGGCTAGGATAGTGCATAAAAAATATACAAGCCATGAAACGTGTTAACTCCGTTAGCTAGGATAGTGCGTGAAAAATATACAAGCCATGAAACGTGTTAACTCCGTTAGCTACGATAGTGCGTGAAAAAATGTACAAGCCATGAAACGTGTTAACTTCGTTAGCTAGGATAGTGCGTGAAAAAATATACAAGCCATGAAACGTGTTAACTTCGTTAGCTACGATAGTGCGTGAAAAAATGTACAAGCCATGAAACGTTAACTCTGTTGGCTAGGATAGTGCATAAAAAATATACAAGCCATGAAACGTGTTAACTCCGTTAGCTAGGATAGTGCGTGAAAAATATACAAGCCATGAAACGTGTTAACTCCGTTAGCTACGATAGTGCGTGAAAAAATGTACAAGCCATGAAACGTGTTAACTTCGTTAGCTAGGATAGTGCGTGAAAAAATATACAAGCCATGAAACGTGTTAACTTCGTTAGCTACGATAGTGCGTGAAAAAATGTACAAGCCATGAAACGTGTTAACTCCGTTAGCTAGGATAGCGCGTGAAAAAATATACAAGCCATGAAACGTTAACTCTGTTGGCTAGGATAGTGCATAAAAATATACAAGCCATGAAACGTGTTAACTCCGTTAGCTAGGATAGTGCGTGAAAAATATACAAGCCATGAAACGTGTTAACTCCGTTAGCTACGATAGTGCGTGAAAAAATGTACAAGCCATGAAACGTGTTAACTTCGTTAGCTAGGATAGTGCGTGAAAAAATATACAAGCCATGAAACGTGTTAACTTCGTTAGCTACGATAGTGCGTGAAAAAATGTACAAGCCATGAAACGTTAACTCTGTTGGCTAGGATAGTGCATAAAAAATATACAAGCCATGAAACGTGTTAACTCCGTTAGCTAGGATAGTGCGTGAAAAATATACAAGCCATGAAACGTGTTAACTCTGTTAGCTACGATAGTGCGTGAAAAAATGTACAAGCCATGAAACGTGTTAACTTCGTTAGCTAGGATAGTGCGTGAAAAAATATACAAGCCATGAAACGTGTTAACTTCGTTAGCTACGATAGTGCGTGAAAAAATGTACAAGCCATGAAACGTGTTAACTCCGTTAGCTAGGATAGTGCGTGAAAAAATATACAAGCCATGAAATGTGTTAACTTCGTTAGCTACGATAGTGCGTGAAAAAATGTACAAGCCATGAAACGTGTTAACTCCGTTAGCTAGGATAGTGCGTGAAAAAATATACAAGCCATGAAATGTGTTAACTCCGTTAGCTACGATAGTGCGTGAAAAAATGTACAAGCCATGAAACGTGTTAACTTCGTTAGCTAGGATAGTGCGTGAAAAAATATACAAGCCATGAAACGTGTTAACTTTGTTAGCTACGATAGTGCGTGAAAAAATGTACAAGCCATGAAACGTTAACTCTGTTGGCTAGGATAATGCATAAAAAATATACAAGCCATGAAACGTGTTAACTCCGTTAGCTAGGATAGTGCGTGAAAAATATACAAGCCATGAAACGTGTTAACTCCGTTAGCTACGATAGTGCGTGAAAAAATGTACAAGCCATGAAACGTGTTAACTTCGTTAGCTAGGATAGTGCGTGAAAAAATATACAAGCCATGAAACGTGTTAACTTCGTTAGCTACGATAGTGCGTGAAAAAATGTACAAGCCATGAAACGTTAACTCTGTTGGCTAGGATAGTGCATAAAAAATATACAAGCCATGAAACGTGTTAACTCCGTTAGCTAGGATAGTGCGTGAAAAATATACAAGCCATGAAACGTGTTAACTCCGTTAGCTACGATAGTGCGTGAAAAAATGTACAAGCCATGAAACGTGTTAACTTCGTTAGCTAGGATAGTGCGTGAAAAAATATACAAGCCATGAAACGTGTTAACTTCGTTAGCTACGATAGTGCGTGAAAAAATGTACAAGCCATGAAACGTGTTAACTCCGTTAGCTAGGATAGTGCGTGAAAAAATATACAAGCCATGAAACGTTAACTCTGTTGGCTAGGATAGTGCATAAAAAATATACAAGCCATGAAACGTGTTAACTCCGTTAGCTAGGATAGTGCGTGAAAAATATACAAGCCATGAAACGTTTTAACTCCGTTAGCTACGATAGTGCGTGAAAAAATGTACAAGCCATGAAACGTGTTAACTTCGTTAGCTAGGATAGTGCGTGAAAAAATATACAAGCCATGAAACGTGTTAACTTCGTTAGCTACGATAGTGCGTGAAAAAATGTACAAGCCATGAAACGTTAACTCTGTTGGCTAGGATAGTGCATAAAAAATATACAAGCCATGAAACGTGTTAACTCCGTTAGCTAGGATAGTGCGTGAAAAATATACAAGCCATGAAACGTGTTAACTCCGTTAGCTACGATAGTGCGTGAAAAAATGTACAAGCCATGAAACGTGTTAACTTCGTTAGCTAGGATAGTGCGTGAAAAAATATACAAGCCATGAAACGTGTTAACCTCGTTAGCTACGATAGTGCGTGAAAAAATGTACAAGCCATGAAACGTGTTAACTCCGTTAGCTAGGATAGTGCGTGAAAAAATATACAAGCCATGAAACGTGTTAACTTCGTTAGCTACGATAGTGCGTGAAAAAATGTACAAGCCATGAAACGTGTTAACTCCGTTAGCTAGGATAGTGCGTGAAAAAATATACAAGCCATGAAATGTGTTAACTCCGTTAGCTACGATAGTGCGTGAAAAAATGTACAAGCCATGAAACGTGTTAACTTCGTTAGCTAGGATAGTGCGTGAAAAAATATACAAGCCATGAAACGTTAACTCTGTTGGCTAGGATAGTGCGTAAAAAATATACAAGCCATGAAACGTGTTAACTCCGTTAGCTAGGATAGTGCGTGAAAAAATATACAAGCCATGAAATGTGTTAACTCCGTTAGCTACGATAGTGCGTGAAAAAATGTACAAGCCATGAAACGTGTTAACTCCGTTAGCTAGGATAGTGCGTGAAAAAATATACAAGCCATGAAACGTGTTAACTCCGTTAGCTACGATAGTGCGTGAAAAAATGTACAAGCCATGAAACGTGTTAACTTCGTTAGCTAGGATAGTGCGTGAAAAAATATACAAGCCATGAAACGTGTTAAATCCGTTGAGATTTCCAAATCGATTTTTTCACGATCACCATACTTTACTTGTTGCTAGAAAGTTTGAAAACAAATATATAGATTGAGCCTGAGAGATTATTACTGAGATTGAACGAATTATCTCCAAATTATATATGATATTTTCTTTTTTGATTCTGAAAGTTTTTGGATACTAACGCTTCAATAAAAAATAACTTGAGATTTCTCTACTGATTTCCATTATACATACAATATTTGTGAATCACATCATTTCTTACAACTTCTCCTTGCGTTCTTCAGCTTTATATATAGTATATCACAGGAGGAATTTGTTATTTTACTCACAACATTTTTAGAATTTCTGACAGGAAAAGAGACACGTAAGCTACAGAGCTTTCCGTTCTCTGTTCCCTAATCATTGGAATAATGATAGAACTTTTAGTGGGTATACGCTTCAGACCGTTTGCAAGAATAGAATTTGTACCTACCCTTATGTGTGTTCGTCCTTTCCTAATTTCAAGGCGAATATTCGTTGGAATATAAAACGGTTTGTCGGGTATAAGCCGTGTAGTCCAATTATGCCCCATTACATCCCTGATCTTCCAAAATCTACTGATACGCACCATCCCGTTTACGTGTTCTTGTATTTGCAAGTACTGCATTCACGGAGAAGATTTTGTGTTTTATTGTTAGGGCAAGAATTATTGTCAAGTATAATCGCTTTTGCAGGGTAAAATTATCGTAACTTTCAGAGAAGTGTCGAGTTTCTTAACGTGTCGAAATGTCCCTAAAGACCCTATCAAACTGTAACCAAACTTATCGGAGTCGTTTTTAAGAAAATTGACCGCAAAATATCACCCCAATAAACTACCACTGCCACATTTTTTCATAACAAGTGAGTTATGCCATATTATAGGGTTATTAATGAGAGATTTAATTTGAAATACGAACAAAATCGCCTAAATCTATTTTTGAGACAATCATCAGTAAAAGTCACCCTTTCAATAAACTACTTGTTGTAAGTCTTTTCAAGACAAACGAGCTATCATATTATCAGGCTAGTATTGAAACATTTAATTGTGAAATATGATCAAAATCACGTGATTCGTTTGTTACAAAAAAAATCGTCCGAAAAATCTCAACCCAAAGGATAAACTACCCCTCGCACATTATTTCAGGTCAAATAAGTTACACCGTATTGTCGTGTCAATAATGACACATTTATTTATGAAACATCAACAAAATTACTTAAGTCCTCTTTTGAGAAAATCGTACGAAAAATTACTTCCTAAAAATAAACAACCCTCGTACATTTCTCCATTACAAACCATTTTTGTCATATTACCGGGTTATTACTGAAATACGAGGGGCTGTAGAAAAGTTCCTGGAATTTTGTCGTAGCTCTCCATTACCACAACGTACGGTATTCACACATTTACTTAATCGCCTATTACCACAATGTAAGTACACATTTACTTAATCGCCTATTACCACAATAGAAGTACACATTTACTTAATCGCCTATTACCACAATATAAGTACACATTTACTTAATCGCCTATTACCACAATATAAGTACGCATTTACTTAATTGCCTATTACCACAATATAAGTACACATTTACTTAATTGCCTATTACCACAATATAAGTACGCATTTACTTAATTGCCTATTACCACAATACAAGTTCACATTTACTTAATTGCCTATTACCACAATATAAGTCTACATTTACTTAATTGTCTATTACCACAATACAAGTCCACATTTACTTTATTGCCTATTACCACAATACAAGTCCACATTTACTTTATTGTCTATTACCACAATACAAGTTCACATTTACTTTATTGCCTATTACCACAATACAAGTCCACATTTACTTTATTGTCTATTACCACAATACAAGTTCACATTTACTTAATTGCCTATTACCACAATACAAGTCCACATTTACTTAATTGCCTATTACCACAATACAAGTCCACATTTGCTTAATTGCCTATTACCACAATATCAGTCCACATTGACTTAATTGCCTTCAAAGTTGGCTTATTCGGAACACACAAACGTGTTCCTGCGATTACTCCGACCATATGTTCCGAAGTTTAGGCGTCGCGTTAGTTTTGATCTCTTCTACGTTGGCGAAACGGAAAAGGCCCAATTTTAACTTTGGGAAGAGCCAAACATCCGATAGTACAAAACTATTTTTAAAGTTATTAAACTAAATGAATAAGATTTTATACAATTTGCACATGAAGTTAATGTTTAAGCGTTGCTCGATCTGTAAAGTTGCACTTACTTAACACTACACACTCCTCCGTTGAACTACATTATTCGTACACGGCTTCTTAAGACGAGCTCACACTTGTAAAATTCATAACTAGGCAAGCTAAAGAGTATATCGCACAAGATTCATTGTGGTTGCACTACAAGAGCCAAAACGATATACCCGGAAGTTTTTCACTGTTCCTCGCAGAATAGAAGACCACGTAAATCGTTTTTGATAAAATCGTCCAAACAAAACTTATCTCAATAATAAACTATTTCTCGTACATTTTCTCAGGGCAAAAGAGTTATGTCATACTGTACAGAGTCTTCCAAAAGTCCTGCAAAAAAAGCAAAATACTGTAACATTGAAAGTACTACTTACAATTTTGTATTTTGTTTGTAATGTTTAGTGGAGATGTTAAAAATTTTGTTGACAACAATGAGCGGATGTAAACGTTGACGTCATAACCGCAAACCACGTGACAAAGATGGCGTCTACTGAAGAGAAAGCGCAGTGTGTGGCGTGGTTTTGTGAGTTAAAATCTAGTGCTTTGGTGAGAAGAAAATTCCGACAAAAATATCAGAAACAACCACCTGCAGGTTCAAGTATCAAGATATGGTACCACTGGAAGAAGATACGTGATGTGATTGGGACTATTACGGATGAAGCACGTCGAAATGCAATTCTTAGATTCCCGAAAAGACTTCAGCAATGTTTGGACGTAAATGGTGCTCAGTTGGAGGTTTGGCGTTGAAAAAAATGCTTGGAAACAAAATTTCAGACTTTCTTACAAGTACGCTAAAAGTTTTGTACAAATACAATAAATGATTACAAAGTTACAGTTTTCTACTTTTTTTGCAGGACTTTTGGAAGACCCTGTATTATCAAATAATTATCGAAATATTTATTTATGAAATATGAAAAATCGGACCAGTCGTATTTGAGAAAATCGCGTAAAACCACACCCAAAAGTAAATTATCCTTTCTGATTTTTTTTTACAGGAAAATGATTTATATCAGAGAGGGTAGTTGTCAGAAAAAATGATTTCTGAAATATAAACAGAATCGTTAGATCCATTTGCGAGAAAATTGCAGTTATTTTTATTTTCACCCTTCTGTAAACTGTCTTTATTATTAGGGGTAGAAATAAAATTCGAGAAATTCCTCTGGAGAATCATATAACATATAAAACGTTAGGTGTATACTTTAGTTCAACTATGTTAACGGTATGGTCTCCACGGTATGTAAATCTGGACGAACGGACGAACAGATGTCGAAAATCACTTTTTCAGTGTCTACAGAGCACGTAACCTGTAAGTAAATTGAAATTTCGAAAAAGATTTTTTCATTATCATCATGCTTTACCCTCTGTCTTCGTCGCTAGAAAGTAGAAAAAGTAACATAAAGAGGGTGCGACAGATTATTTCTAAAATTGAATGGATTATTTCCAAACAATTACTTTTATTGTTTTACGCATCTGACATTTTTTACTCCTTACTTCTTCCATTGAAAATAACAGGAGATTTCTTTATTGAGTTCTGTTTTACATACAATATTTATGAGTTACATCACTTCCTACAGCTCATCCTTTACATAAATTATCTTTATTTACTATGTCACAAGACACAATGAAAGTCAGTTGAGGTAAAATATTGACAATTTTTTGAAAGGAAGTGAGATACGCAAGCTATAGAGCTTTGCGTTCTCTCCCTCATAATCAATAGTGTAATGCTAGAATTTTTGACAGGTACACACTCGACCGTTTTCAAGAATAGTGCAAACCTACCCTTGTGTGTCTTCGTTCTTTAGTAATCTTAAGGTGCACTGAAATGTAAAAATATTGGGTGGGTATATTCCCATCCATGCTCTTAATAGATCAAACTTTAAAATGAATGTAAAAAAAATAAAATATAGTAATTAATTAAACATTTTCGAAAACTTGTATTAAGTGTAAACATTTTCAACCTCAAATCTGTAAACAAAGATATTAATACAAGAAAGTTTAAAACTTATCAAGAAAATTAAGTAAAAAGTTCCAAAAACTCTTGAAAGTGTTCACACGGGAGGGTCCCACAAGTTGTCGCTAAAATCTTGTTGCCACATGGCACATCTGATAGAGCATCATGAGAAATGAACATGAGAAAAATTTAAGGTGCTATGGACCAGAAGGATAGGAGCTACGGGGCTTCAAAATTTTAATATCCAAACAAATATCATGGAATTATGTACGTTTAAAGTATATATCTTGAAAACCGTTAAAGCAATCAAAACAAAAGTTGCACAATATAATGAGAACAAAATTCCCTATCGAAAACCACAAACAGTGTTGCCATATGAGAAGCAGCATCGCCAACTCAGCATAAAAATATTTTGTTTGAAATAGCACCATATACAAGTGTCCACATATTTAAAATGCACTATTATCATTAAATATAACAGTGAAGTGTAGTGGTACAGTGCTGCATATAATTGGAGCTACGTGTGCTGAAAATGTACAATGGAGAAGTCTGATATGTGGCAACAGATGGTAATAAAGGAATCTGGGTCTCATACTATGAATTTAGTTCATATGTATAACACAGATAGTATAACATAGCAAAATGTCAGCAGTGTCACAAAATATTGACGCATTTGAAAAACGAAATTGATTGTTGTCATTTTAAGGTCCTGTGTCACCTCCGAATCTATATGGGAGTGTAAGGTGAGATGCGAATCACTATGAAGAAGAAAGATTACAATGAAATGTAAGGTGAAAAGTACAACAAAATCATGTCCGAGGCGGGACTGGAATTCGCGATGCCTAATATGTCAGTTATCTAGCCTCCTAGACCTATCCTGGTCAACTTGTGGGACCCTCTAGTCGGCTATCCTGACAACTAAAACCGAAATGTGGTAGTAATAAAATAATTCTATTTTCAATGTGAATATTGTAATATTATAGTGTACAAACAATCATATGGTATGTAGGAGAAGAAGTAAAAGTATATGTTACTTAACACGAAAGACAAAAACCAAGAAAGTATTCTTACAAATATTGATAAGATAACGGAGAACCAGTTTACAGAATTAGAAAACACATGCTTCTTTCCTCACGTATATTATTTTGTTTTCGAGAGCTATCTGCTTATTCATCGGGGCTAGGGAAGTATAATGCAAAATCCTCACTTGTTTCTAGTGCATTACATTAATACCCTTTGTTGCCATATCAGACTTTTATATTGTACATTTTCAGCACATGTACCTCCAATAGTGTGCAACACTATACAACTAGACTTCACTGTTATATTTAGTGATAATAGTGCATTTTAAATCTGTGCACACTTGTATATGGTGCTATTTTAAACAAATTATTTTTATGCTGAGGTGGCAACATTGCTTCACCTATGGCAACACTGTTTATGGTTTTAGATAGGACATTTTGTTCTTATTATATTGTGTAACTTTTGTTTTGATTGCTTTAACGGTTTTCAAGATATTTACTTTAAACGTACATAATTCCATGATATTTGTTTGGATATTCAAATTTTGAAGCCCCGTAGCTCCTATCCTTCTGGTCCATAGCACCTTAAATTTTTCTCATATTCATTTCTCATGATGCTCTATCAGATATGCTATGTGGCAATCGTATTTTAGCCACAACTTGTGGAACCCTCCCATATCAGCTAGTCAAATTGTACCAAGGATAGCTTTTCACTAATGATTTCAGAGTATGAGTTATGACTTAAGTTCAAAGCGTCAAACTGATGTAGTTACATATATAAAAGATTTATAATTACCTATTGGGTTGTAAGTTCTATTTTTTTTGAACCAATATAATTAGATTAGTATTCGTAATTACACGCCTAAGCTTCAACAAATTTTAAAATTAAAATTTTAAAACATTGATCAAAACATTTGAATCGCTGATTTGAGAAACGTCATAAGTCAGCCATACGCCGAAATGAGTTTACATTCAGCTTTCATTCTTGAAGGGTAGCTACACCGTTGGTTTGTGATATCTCAGAAAAGACGCTAATAGTTCGTGCAATATCGAGCTGCAATAAGTGTCCCTAACTTGAGATACGTCACAAATTATTGACATTATTGACTTATGACGTTTCTCAAATCAGCGATTCATTTTTAAACAAAACTTTTCAAAAGATTTAAAACTTCTTAAGGTAAGGTGTCCATATATCTGATAGGTTCCTATTTTCCGACACATTATTATCTCGCCATAATACACCGGCGCAGAGATGAGAACGATCCCAAATACTGCGCACTAGCCTAGTTGTGATGCCAAGAACGTGCAAGTTCTGTATGAAGATTGTAGAGAGAGTTTCTTTGTTTTCAGCATTTTCGTTATACTATTTTCCTGGTGCAATTTGGCACATCAAACTTAGAGGTGAGTATGGAATGAATTGTGTGTATGCTTGTAGTTAGAATAGATATTGCTGAGAAATATGAATATTGTTTGTAAGGTCGAATGTTCGATAAACGCTCACAGCTGCCATCTTTGGAACTTGACGTAGTTTCTCAATTTCGGATACAGAAAGGGGAACTTATTTTGACTATCTGAAGTTGAGCGTCCTTTTTAAAAAGACTAGAGTATTTCATCCCGAATTAGATTATAATCCATAACGAGAAAGTTATCTTACAGGTAAGACGTCTAGAAACTTAAGAAACACAGTACGTCCATACTATCCATGGTAACGTGCATATTCACCTGTAGTTGAGGTCCTGCTTCTTTCGAATAAATACGTCGTGTTACCTCATGTGGCTTCAGCTTCGACCTGCCCTGACTCAGTTAGATGAATCTTATGCTTTCCAATTCACATCAACCACAAGTTTTTTTCTATTTTTTGCACTTCTGTTTTTACGGTAAATGTCTGGACCCTTTATTTATACTCATTAAGGCTTCCTGAAGTGAATCTTCACGTTGGAATGCAACTCCTACCACAAGAAATAACACATGAGGTACTGGGAGTGCACTTCATGGTAAAAGATGTACATATTACATGAATTCATGTATGTTTACATAAACCGGGATAGCAAGTCTTTTACAATGGAACTAGTATTGTTCTACATACGAAACTGCTATAGTAGTCCGAAAGTAATTGTTAACTACTGTCACGTGTATTTTCAGGGGGAAAAGATGACACTAGATTGTATTGCAGACGAAGTATAAGAACTTTTACTCTACACGAACTATTTATCTCCCAAACAAATATAGATTTTGTAACAAATATACAAGTGTACAAATATGAGAAATTAGAAATTTTGAGGAAAGGGTCCGAATACAATTAAGACTATAAACGGGCATGCCCCTGGTGTATAGTTATTTTCCAATTAATAATTACATACATGATCAAGTTTACAGTGCAATGTATTTCTTTATTGTTTTCATGTAATGGGATAAGTTTAAACAAAAAGAGGGCGCAATAGATTTGAGAAACTGTGATATATATATATATATATATATATATATATATATATATTTAGTAAGACATATATTAACATGTTTGTTTTATGGGCACAGTAACTCTTTCTAAATAGCCTAGAATTCAAAGCAAAGAACTTGAATAACTAACATATGAAACATTTTCATAAACGCAACAATTGCTTCCTAAAAAGAGAAGTTAGAAATATTCTATTCTATGGTGCATGAAAATTAAAATACTTTTTAGGTATATTTTATTTTTAAACTACGCACGACAGCTTCATTTTCAGCAAAATTATCTATTCTGAAACTTAAAAAATAATATTTTACGTTATCTTACACACTAATTTACCCTTTTGGTGAAATGTTTTCTCGGTTCTTTGATAAAACTAGTTCTTATGTTAGTTACTCGCTTGTGTTAACATAAACCAGAGAAACAAGATTTTAAAAAGAGCGCCACTTAATGATGTTGATATTTCAAGGCTTGATCAACACTAATTTCTTTGAAATCGGAAGTTTATTTACAAAATTCTTTGCCTCTGCAGAGCATTCATCGTAGAATAAATAACAAATATGCAGTGTATTATAATAGAACTCCGTAAAATGATGTAGGAAAGGTTTTATAAAAATACAAGCCGCTGTGAACCAACTTCAGAAACTCACGGTGTGTAAAGCTATGGAATATGCTCTCTGTTGCTGAATCGGTCCTGTCTCTGGCTGAAATCGATGTATTCTATAGATGATGGACTATTTCTTCACTGATTTTCCTTCAGTTTCGAACAGGAGTTACTTAGAAATAAAGAATCACACACACTCTACATTAAAATATACATACACACAGAAAAGTTCCCACACATATATATAACACTCCAGTATGATTACATTGAGAGCCAAATGATATTAAGAATGGCAATGGCTTAAACTCTCTAAATGTAAATAAAAGGAACCTTTATTACTTCCCTCTGAAAACTTTTAAATTTTGATATTTTACATCTGGATCAAACAGATATCAACCGATGTTGCTAATACTATGTGTCAAGTTACTGTACTGGAATGATCCTTTCATTCGCAATAACAAAAGAGTAAGTTTAATGTCACACAATCATACTCATACATCTTGCAAATAAAATCAGAAAAATAAACACACTGGTGAACAAGACTGCACTTATTTAATAGAAAAACACGTGACGTTTCAATCTTCTAGCCAAGATCCTCATCAGACGTACACTGAGTGATAAAGCATCTGTGGTCTCTGGGAAAGGTAAAAGTGAGGAGGAAAATAAGGGGTATTGAAAGACATTGTAGGGCTAGGAGAAAATACCGAGATTTTAAAAAAGATGTTAAGAAAACAAGGGGTCAAAGTGTATAGAAAAGGTAGCAGAACGTTGTTGGACGTGGTCAAAGGCAAAGGGAGGAAAAAAGAAAAAAGAGATCAGAAGGGTGTCATTTATTGTATAAATTGTTAGGATTGTGATATGAAATATATTCGGGAGACAGGGAAATTATTGAAAGAAAGAATTAAACAACATAAAAGTGATGTGAAATATGGCAGAGAAACTAACGCAATCTTTAAACACGTAAAAGAAAAAGGACATAATGTAAACTGGGAAGAAGTTATTGTACTGGAAAGGGAAACGAGGTTGTGGCCGAGAAAGTGGAAAGAGGCCTGGTGGATAGAAAAGGAAGGGGATGTAAACTTCATGAATTGGACCAAAGGTATCAGCATTAATAAAGAATGGAGAAATATTATTGATAAATACAGAAAAATGTATATGAATTAATGTATTCAATGATTGCTTGATCCTTGTTGTTTCTTTCTGCTAGAATGTTATGTTTTCCCATTGGTCAGTTCAGATAGATTTCCACGCTTTTGATTGGCTGTTTGAACGGGCCAATGAGAGTGCAGATAGGGAGAGTAATTGTTTATATACACTTGAGTAGTTCTTTTGTATCTCTCAGTGTACGTCTGATGAGGATCTTGACTAGAAGATCGAAACGTCACGTGTGAAAGTGTTTTTATATTAAATAAGTGCAGTCTTGTTCAGCAGTGTGTTTATTTTTCTAAGTTTAATGTACTTATGTTCTCCTACTGGCATTTTTTTTGTCTCATAATCTTCAGCTTCTCTTTTATTTGCTAAATTTTTCATATTGCAAAATGGTGTAGTAAGGAATTATTTGCACAAAAAATAATATATCAAACTACAAACAAATTTAACGAAGTCGTTTTAGAGAAAATTCTCTGAAACAATGTCAGCCAAAGAATAAACTACTAAAGGTATATTTTAATAACAAATGAGTTATGTCATATTGTCAGGTTATTAATGAATTATTTAATTATGGAGTAGGAACAAAATAGTCTAAATCTATTTTTGATAGAATCGTTCGAAAAAGATCACCCCTTCAATAAACTATTTTTCGTACGTCTTTCTAGGACAAACGGGCAGTCATATTGCCAGCTGGCTAGTGAACTTTTAATTATGAGATATGATCAAAATCACGTGATTCCGTTTTAGGAAATCGGCCGAAAAAACTTATCCCCAAGAATAAATCCCCCTCGTACATTTTTCAGGACAAAATGAGTTATATCGTATTGTCGTGTCAACAATACACATTTATTTACGAAATAGTGTTGTAAAAAAAACGGTTTTTTTTTCTGTGAAGTTTTTTTTCAATAAAAAACATCGTTCTTTTTCATGTTTTTTTTCAAATGTTTGTTTTTTTTCTGGCAACTATTATTTATTGATTTATATTGCAGATTATTGAAATAATCGACAGAACTTGAGTCGAAGCCCTCGTAACTTACAAATCTTTTGTTTATTTGCACCTATATACTAGCAAAATTGTGTGATTATTCCTTTCGGCCCCAGGTCATTTTTGGCGTTTTCCTACTTTTCCAGTTAGTGACTTATTGCTCAAAAACTATTCATTCGATTGATATAGTTAAGGCTTTTTTTTTTTTTTTTTTTACAAAATGAATGTGGCTATTTTTTGGTGTAAGTTGCATTGCAGTGTTGCCAAAGGGTGGGAAATTATTGAGGGAAATGCAGGGGTGAAAATTTACAAAAAATTCCCTAACCGAATTTAATTTTTTTTTTTTTTTTTTTTTTGTATCTAGCACCACTGCTGCTATATGGGTTCAAGTCACCTAAACAAATCTTTGGTGTGTTGACAAGGTACAATGAAATCCTGAAGTCGCTGGCTTCCATTCAAAGAGGGGAAAGAAAAAAAATCTGTCATACAAATGAAATTTTGACACTTTTTACGCCTCAGAAGCAAAAATCAAATATGCCGGGGCTACAGCTTCTCTAATTATCCTATTGAAACTTTTTATGGTGCGTTCTGTAGAGCAAAGAGGAAGCTTTCAGGTAGTGGTACGTTTGTTTCAATGTAGCCAGTAAGAGGGTAATAATAGAGAGGAAAAGGGAAATTTTCCGAATTTTTCACCTAATAACGGGAATTAATTGTTTTGGTTGGAAACGCTGCCATCAGACAGACGAAAACTATCTGAAAATAAACTGTAGTACTCCAAGAATATATCCTACAAGTATCATGGCGATATATAACAAAGTAAGCATGAATTAAAAAAAAATCTCATTCTACCTCAGAAATTCACCATTTTCTTACCATTTCCAGAACATGGTTTATTATAAACCTCAACTGCACTTCCCCTAATTATTCTAGTGAAAGTTTTTATGGTGCGCTGTGCAGACTAAGGATGAGGCTGTTAGACGCTGGTACGTTTGTTCGAATGTAGCCAACAAGAAAGAAATAATAGAAATAAAAAGGGATTTTTTTCCAATATTTGCCCCTAAAATCTGGAATTAAAATTTTCTGTAGCTCGCAACACTAGGGAAAAGGCGCCTTATTTGGGGAGGGTTCCTAATTTGGGGAGGTGGCGTATCTCAGTCGACGAGATCCTGACACCTAGTATGGCACTCTGAAAGCACTGTACAGCGGGGGACACTTCTAAATGGTACAGCCATATGGAGATTTACGGCTAAGGTGTACCATTTAGAAGTGTCCCCCGCTGTACAAAGGCTTTGTGGAAGATTCCAGAGCTCAGGAGCCGCATGGCTGTTATAGTGGAAGCAGTAGTGTGAAGTGTATGTTTTCGGACTGTGCGAAAGTTTTGGACTATCGTCAATGCTTTTAATGTACAGAACAGTGATACTTGCTGGGAAGGCGTGAAGGATCCTGAGAAGTAAGTAAAGTCTGTAGAATTGTTTCACTCTATTGTAAGGAATTGTGGTTTGAAGGACTACAAATATATGACGAAAGTGAAAATAGGAGGGAGCCTTATTTGGGGAGGTCGTGCGGTGCCTAATTTGAGGGGCCTCAATTTTGGAAACCATTCGCAACAGAGAGTATTACATGACGTTTTCCCGTCTTCCAGATAGCTCCGAGAAGAGAGTGGGACCTAGGTCGTATGGTTGCGGCCATCGAAGCAGTCAGAAAGAAAAAAATGGGATCGTTTAAAGTAGCACGAGTGTTTGGGGTGCCACAGACTACGTTAGAGCGATATATAGGTATGAAGAAAATACCTAAGGAAACCTAAGGAATAGGAAGAAGACCGGTATTCCCTATAGAACTGGAAAAGGACTTAGCAAGTTATTGCAAGATAATGGAAGAGCCTTATTATGGACTCACCAGACAGGATGTCAGACGTCTGTCCTATCAACACTTTCGTTTCGAAAATCTGAAGAATTGTATTTCACTAGCTATGGCACAAGAATCGGGAGCAGTAAAAAGAGAATGATACAGTACAATTGTGTTTGATTTCGCTGTCCTAAAAGTTTGTGTTCAATTTTTAGCTTCCTCCCCATATTAGGAACTTCAAAATCTACTAACAAAAACTCCTAATCTGCTATCACTCAACATTTTTCACAAAACTTTTCAGCGATGTCACTGATTGGCACTTTGCTGAGTTGAGTTGAGTTGATTTTAGTTTAGCGTCCCTTTCAGCAGCGAGGCTATATGAGACGTGGACCTACTGATTAACGTGGAATCCGAACCACATGAGCTCCCGCCGGGAATCGAACCCGAGTCTCCCACGCCAAAGGCGCGTACAATTGGCACTTTGTATTAGTTAGTTAATTCAACTACGTACACCATTCATATTTTGCTAGAACCCTGTTACAAATAGGGAACGTTTTATGGCTTAATGAAAAAAAAACCTCCCCAAATACGGCTACTTTCCCCTACTATCAGACACACACAAACTATCTTAAAATAAGCTTTGGTATCCCTCTAATATATCCTACAAGTATTGTGACGATATCTAATGAAGTAAGCATGTCAATAAAAAATATCTCATTCTACCTTTAAAAAAAATCACAGTTATCTTTCCAATTAGAGAACAAGGTCTACTGTAAACCTCAACTGTACTTCCCCTAATTATCCTATTGAAACTTTCTATAGTGCGTTGTGTAGAGGAAGGATGAGACTTCCAGATACTGGTACGTTTGTTCCGATATAGCCAACAAGAGGGAAATAATAGAGACAAAACATATAATTTTTCCAAAATTTCCCCCTAAAATCTGGAATTACAATTTTCTGTAGCTGGGAACACTGCTACCATACAGACGCAAACTATCTTAAATTAAACATTGGTACACCACTAATATACCTTACAAGTATTATGGCGATATTTAAGGAACAAAGCTTCTAATTACCAAACATATATTACGGTGAACAGAAAAAAGTAAGGAAAAACTAGAAAAATCAAGGGTTAGAACCTAAATACGAATTTTATGTGCGCCGCCTAATTACCCCATTGTAACGATCTGTACTTGCGTTTGTTAAGTAAGGACAAATGTTTGATTGGCGTAAGTTGACTTGCACTCGGACGTATAGGTACAAATTTATAAAGAAAAATTTCTAATTTTTTGCCCAAATATAGGAGAATTTTAATTTCCCTAATTGGCAACACTGCGCGCAGGCCCGTCCAATTGATGTTAACAGTTATGTACCTATTCGAGGTATCTACCTGCCAAGTCTTAAGGATGTCTTTCTACAACGAAGGAAGCTACAGGGGAAAAAAAGTAAAGGAAATTCGAAATTAGAAAATTCTCAAAATTTTGACTGGGGTGAAATTTGAGAAGGAAATTCGACACCAGAAGAAAAAGAAATTAATATGATAAACTATAGTCCAATCATATTTTGCAAGAATAATATCCCGATATCTTAATTAGTGTCCACACAGGAGCGGATTAAACAAGTGACACACCCTTGTGTGCCACCTTGGCCACCTGGGCCACCGAGTATACATTTGGTTACATTTTTTTTTGACTACTAACTCGTGTTGTCGTTGGAGTTATAGTCTCGACTAATAATAATATCGTTGTAAACAATAACTGTATAAGGAAAATTTTCTCTCCTTTTTACATCTTAGTTCCACCAGAAATGCAGGGTGTTTCAAAATAAACTTTGGGGTTTTAAGTCTTCGTAGTACTTATTACATTTTACGTACAATTATAAGCAATGCATCAAGTGAAAGTGCACCTCAAACAGTCTTTGCTACAAGTGTTCAATGTGAGATTCATTCGTCACACGGCACATATCTAGTCGATAGGCGAGAAAGGCCCATAAACTTTCCGCCATATGACACAAAACACATTCAATTTAGGGGAGTCTCGTTTCAACTGTACCATCTCCTGAGGATTTGCTGATGGCCAGATGTAAACATTATGAGTGTTCATATTAGCTCTTAGGTGAAAGGTCGATTTATCACTGAAGATGACACGATCCAGAAAATCTTCATTGTTATGCAGGAATATTTCACTTGCGAAATTGGCACGTAAACCGTAGTCTGTAAGCTTTAGACCTGTAGCAACTACAAACTATAAAGACGTAGTTGCAAGCGTCTCCTTCATATTCTTCACACAGACGGTTGCACTGTACAGATTCAGTCTTTATTAAAACACAAAAAGCTTTCTGCTCTCTAGTCTCCATCTTTGCTACTTGCTCTTTCTAACGGCAGACAGAAGAAACAATGCATGTACATGCGTGCGTACAAAACTGTTTGAGTTGCTCTTTCATTTGATATATTTATAATTGTAAGTTGATTGTAATAGATACTACAAAGTTTCAAAACCCTAGTATTAATTTTGAAACACCCTGCATTACTTCAAATTGAGTCATCCTATATTCATGTCTTTTATATACATATCATCAGGGCCGGTCCTAGTCAATTTGTCGCCTCGTGCAATGGCATAATTTGCCGCCTCCCCCTTTCTCCAAAAAGAACAAATCTTAAAAGTCATAATTTTAAGTATGCTACTCCAGCATGAACAACGAAGGGGAGGGTAAGTGCAGTTGTACTCAGAAAGGCTTAAATACTTACTAAAAATGCAATCCCGTTGTGTCTGTTTTCTTTTCTTTCTTTAAATATTAATCTATTATGTTAGTGAAAGATAAAGCAAACACGCCTGCAGAGGAAAGATGGTAATCCTTTTTATAGAAATCACTATCGAGCTTCAATCTCAATGTATCAGTTTGCAATTCCAGTGCAACTAGCTCTTTTATCTTTATTTCCTGATTTTTCTTTTACATCTTCTAACATTTTTTTAAAAACTTGTTTCTATCTTCAATGATAAGGAACTTGTTTCTGACAAAAACAAGACTAGTTTGATATCCAAACTGTGATAACTTACTAAATGGAACATATATTCACTACTATTCGAGAATTGAATTCTTGCATTTGACAACAATCAAGCAATTTGTGCTCGGATTTATTCGACCATTTGTTTTAGCATTGTCCATGTGACCTTAAACTAATGCAACGTAAACATAATTTATGAATGTAGTATTCAAATAGGAGGTCAGCTTAGTAAATGTAACTACCATCATCATGAAGTCTGTTTCCAACAAGAAATATTTAATTTAAATAATATACTTATGACAGATTTTGCCGCACCATCCAAGCTTGCCGCTCCATGCAAATGCACGTGTTACAGATATGATAGAGCCGGCTCTGCATATCATATATATTAGTCGACAAATTATTTATATATGACATTTAGAAAAATACTATTAGGCAAATTAGTGTTAGTTTTTATCTTTAGACAAGTTATTGGAATTTTTTACTGTTCGTGACATTATTTTAGTACTTATTAAAGGCCTGCTTTCACGAAAAAACAAAATTTCATTTCTACTTTTATTTCTTAGTTGATATTGATGAAAACTGCTGAAACCCGAATTGTTAATAGGTATAGTATTTATGTAAATTGTAAAATATTTGTAGCGTATCAGTATCTAGCGTTTAATTTATGTTGCATTTTACGGTGATTACACCTACATAAAAATATTTATACTTAAATAGACGTAAGATGCATTACAAATGACTATTTGAAAAAAAAAACGAATTTTAGAAAAAAAACGAGAGGCAATGTATTTTTTCTTAAAAAAAACGTACATTTCTGAAAAAATACGAACCGTTTTTTTTTTCTGTTTACAACACTATTACGAAATATCAACATGATGCCTAAGTCCTTTTTTAAGCAAATCGAAAAAAAAAACTAATCCCGAAAAGTAAGCAACCCCTCGTACATTTCTTCAGGACAAACCACTTATGTCATATTATCAGGTTATTATTGAAATGTATAATCATGAAATAGAGGGGCAGACAAGTAGTACCCTGAATGTTGTTCTACCTTTTTATTACCACAATATAAATACAGTATAATTACCTCAATATAAATTTACTTAATCGCCTTCAAAGTAGGCATCTTCGGAACACACACCCTTGGTTCATCGCTCCTGCGATTGTTGGAAGCATCAACGAAAAGCCTCTCTTGGTATCTTCCGATGTTCAGCTGTAGCGTTGGTTGTTGATCTCTTGTACATTTGCGAAACGGAAAAGGCCCATTTTTAGCTTTGGGAAGAGCCCAAAAAAAATCTCACGGTGCTAAATTGTTTTTAAGGCTATCAAAATAAATGAATCAGATTTTCCACAATTTGTACATGCACTGTAAAAAATGAGGTGTTGAAACAACACAAAATGGCTACCACTTTAGCGTGTTACTTGTGTGTTAATTCAGCACAAAGCACATCGCCTTCCGAGCATATCAGAAATAACTACTAACTAGCTGGGAGAATTTGCATTGATATTTACCGTTTAATATAAGCAAAGCTTTACGAAACATATTTGGTACTTATCCCAAGGAACAAATAATGTTCTATGTCTTCTGTAATCAGTCACAATAATATTATTCTAAACCTGTGAATCGTCTGACAACAGTTATATGGGCAACACTGCTGCTATCTTCTGTTTATACGTGCTAAGACAAAAGAACAACTGATAAAGAAAATAGATGAAAGCACTGCTACCTGTGTAACTGTTTGCAGATGATTCACAGCTTTACAACAATATTGTTGTGACCGATTATAGAAAATATAGAACGTTATTAGTTACTTGCCATGAATGCGAAATATGTTTCGCAAAGCTTTGCTTATACCAAACAATAAAAAACAATGCAATTACTCACAGCCAGTAACAAGGTGTTTTTGATATGTTCTGAAGGCGATGTGCTTGGAGTTCATCGAACTTCGAACCTAACTCCTCTCGTAGTTAGTTACTGTAGTAAACTGTGAGCAAGTATTGCAGACGTACTTGGGAGATCAGTACAGATACGCTACCTAGGAGGCTGACAGAAGGTCCACATCTTCTGGAAGGTTTTATCTTAGCTTTTGGTGGTCATTGTTTGCATTTATACTCTGACCAACTCTTTTGCCTTTAGTAGCCTTTAGTAGTACATCTGAGTATCTAGTTTCCATTGCTTTGATCCTTTGGGATCATGCATCGGCTACCGGGGATAGTTGTGCCTCCCACCTGCAATCCCTCGGCAGATACAGAAAGGGGTCATCGCAAAAATCGGCGCAGTCGACCGCTGTCTGAAAGCAGTGCTGAATCAGTAGATAAACGCTCTCGATCCCGTTCACCTACTTATATACAGAAAGCACCTGAACGTACGGAAGAAATGCAGTTTACCATAGATCCGCAAGAGCCTACACCGTCTACTTCGGTAACAACTCCAGTCTATATTGCATCACCGACACGCCCGAAGATTTATTCATTTCTATTGACTAATTATGACGCCAAATACAGCAATAGTCGTCACATTTTCAATTAAATCATGAAATACCTTCCTCGTGCTAGTGTAAAGCAAATTGTTTTCACCAGGAATGGTGTTATCATAAAGTCAGATGAGGAGAAATTCGGCATAACACTCTGTAACAAAGCCAGTTATGAAATATTTGGTAAAAATGCCAAGCTTTCGAATCTGACTGATAAGGTAAAGCAGAATCCACCACCACCTCGCACACCAATGATGTCTGTTGTTATTCGAGGTGTTCTGCCGGAAGTAACAGATGATGAAGTTCTCGAGGAACTTAAAGCAGAATGCATTGACGTAGCGAAATGTATTCGCATTAAAAATAACAATGGTGCTACATACATGGTTCGTGTTTTAACCACGTCCCAAACTTCTATTGATACCTTATTGCAAGACGGAACTTATATCTTCAAACAACGACACAGAGTTGAGCCATCCCGTACTACCGCACCTCTCCCAGTTAGATGCGAGAATTGTCAAGCTTACAATGCGCACGTCACGTCAAAATGTCCAAATGTTCCCAAATGTGGGTATTGTGCAGGACAACATGAAACCAAGGAGTGTCCTAATACGGGAAGACAACCACATTGTTCCACATGTTCCAGTACTTCGCACCCTACTTACAGTTACAAATGCAAGTCTAAGCTGGCACCTGATCCAAATCAACCAGAAATGACAGTTCCGCTCCGTACGACGGATGCTTCAGTACCATTCTCGCAATCTATTGGTTCACCTATCACTGTGGAAAACTTCCTGAGATACATCACTCTTATTTTGCAAAATATTTTTCCATTTCAGCGTCAGCTCTTTCTTGACCATGTTATTGCAGCGGCCTCTGTTATATTTCAAGTTAATCTGTATGCCACCAATTCTGGTCCATTTGTTCACTTTCATATTGCACCACGTGATACTGCAGTTTAAACCGAACCTTTTCTGTCTGAGTATGGGTCTTACCATCCTTTTTATGAATATTCGATCGTTATCTCAACATAAAATACTATTTAAACAACTACATTTAGAAGAAACAGTCGATATATTCGTTTTAAACGAGACAGCGCTTAAACCAGCACATACCGTACGTTTTCCTAGGTATCAGTTTGTACGGCATGATTACCCAGACACCAACGCCAGAGCACAAGGCGGTGTAGCGATTGGAATCCGCAATAAACTTTCTTATAGATGTCACTCTGTATCAATAAATGTTCCATTGCCAGAGCACTTAGTGACGACAATCTATCTTTCAAACTTAGCGCTAACTGTTGCTACGATCTATGTCCGTCCCGGGCATATTATTCCGCTAGAATTCTTTCGTTATTTGTTTTCGCAGTATCGCAATCTTCTAATCTTGGCGGATGTCAATATCCACAGTCGCTCCGACAGAGATAAACCTCAGTTCTCTGACTATATATCTCTGGGCTTACATGGCCATATATATAACCTACCCAGGCATACCAGGCCTAGTAGCCAAACTACCCCTGATGTTCTAATTAGTACACCTACATTAGTTGCTAAAGCCACTGTATCTGTTTTGGATTGCATCGGTAGTGATCATCTACCCATAAAGGTTACAATCAACCATGCCCGCTCACCATCGTCTCCATCATTCAAAAGAACTCTATTCTTGTACGATAAAGCTAATTGGGAGCAGTATCGAACTGATATCAGTATAGCAGTGGATCAGTTGGAACCGCCGACGTCTGAAACTGATCTCAACAAAGCCGTTCAGAGCATTACAACTGCTCTTGTTGAAAGTGCTAATAAAAATATCCCTACCTACCATGGTAAAACGTATCAACCAATGTTGCCACCTGAATATCTTTCACTTGTAAGAAAATCCAGGCAGTATTTTCGTGAATTTGAAAAGACACGAAATCCAGAATATTTGGCTCAGGCGCGTTGTTGGCAACGCACAGTTCACAACTATATTGTTGCGCACAAACGGCTTAGCTGGAGTAAAACATGCAACAAGCTGAACACTGAAATACGTCCTACAAGGTACTGGAAAAATTTAACCTATTGACTGGGCAGAAAGTTAGTACTACAGACCCTCTTGTACAGGACGATCATCTTTTGCAAACAGATCAGGCAAAAGCTCACGCTTTTGCATCTCATTTGCAATCAGTCTTTACACCACCTGTTTCCACACATCGCTTAAGTCTACGAATATCTGAACCGGCAATTAGCAACTTACTTCAGCCTTCGATATCGCATGAGTTAGATAACACCAATCCTTTGACTCAGGCGATTACTACTGATGAAATACGTGAAGCCCTCAAACGCAAACGCAATACTGCTCCTGGTTTCGATAGTATATCTTATAGAATTCTTAAGGAATGCTCACTGCAGTTTTTTCTCTTCTTAGCAACAATATATACGTTTATTTTACGCACTGGCTATTATCCGCAGGACTGGAGGGTGTCTAAGGTCTGTATGTTCTTAAAACCTAACAAACCACCTTACTCCGTGACTTCATATCGACCCATACAATTAACTTCTACTTGGGTAAACTGTTTGAAAAATTCCTGGTACGTCGTCTCCATCCATATCTTAGTGAACATAACCTTCTACCTTCTCATCAAACAGGATTCCGGCCGCTATATAGTATCAATGACCAAATACTTCGCCTTACCACTATAATTACCAATCATTATAACAAAGCATTACCGTCTTGCCTCGTACTCATGGACCTCGAGAAGGCGTTTGACCGCATTTGGCATTACGGCTTATTTTATAAACTATTGAAACTCGGAATTCCTCTTACTTATCTTCGAGTTATATATTCGTTTATACTGAATCGTATTGCCTATGTGAACATCAATGGTACATTATCACATCCGATATTCCCACTGACCGGCGTACAGTAGGGTTCAAGCTTATCACCACTTCTTTACATCCTCTATACATCGGATTTACCATCTCCAGCATCTAATACATATTTGTTCCAATATGCGGATGATACCGCTTTTCTCACGCTTGGTAAAACAATTCAGCAAATTAATATCCACTTACAGGCTACAATTACTGCATTTCTTCAATGGTGTGATAAATGGAGACTCACCGTTAACGAAGATAAGACACAAACGCTAGTAATTTTACCGCCCAACCGCCGCAGTAAGGTTCACCGTAATCCAAATTTGCTACGGATACGTGTTGGTGATCATCTTCTACAGCCGACTAAAACTGTTACCTATCTAGGTATTTCTTTTCGATGATAAATTGCGGTGGACAGCCCAACTCCAGAAACTTGTTGGGAAAGCAAAAAATCGATTACAGGTTTTACGCCGACTCGTGGGTCAAAACTGGGGGTTAAACTCTAAGTTATTACTGAATACTTATAAAGCCTTTATGCGTAGTGTCCTCACTTTCGGTCATATAGCCTGGTGCTCTGCTCCGCAGAAGTTTTACAATAGATTAGAAATTCTCTAACGTTATGCTATCAGACTCGCATTTCGCATAAAACTACCATACCCCAATGATGATCTTTATAATAAGATCGATTTTCCTCCGCTTGTCCAACATATTGCTCTATTACGGCAAAAATATATAGCTAACTGTCTCCATTCATATAAAGATATATTTCTCGAGATCATATTCATAGACTTGGAACAAGACTCCCAGTTCCGATACTGCTATACACCACTCAGCATCCTCATTTCCATTTGTGCTCGATCACATCCAGACGATCATCATCATGCAAGATTTTTCCGACGACAGCTCATTCATCATGATATTCCTCATCTTTTACCATCATAGCACTGTCTCCCACAACACTAATAAGGGCTTCCCAACGTTTTTCGTCAGTCTTGAGCCGCGGCAAGACAGAAGACTAACCAGCATTCGTGTCACTAACTTATTTCATTGTGTTGTGATGTGATGTGCACTGCATTCATTATCATGAATATGAATGTCGTCCATTACAATATGCCTATATTTCGCTAGCACGTTTTTCATATTTTGAATATTCATTTATTTGATGCTTTACTGCACCTCTTTACTATTATTTATCTAAAGCACTTATTATTATATTATCCTATTATGTGTTAGTTATTGTTAATGTTTATATTTTGTTTTTCTTTCAAGTTTTTTTTATATTGAAATGCATATATGTGTTTGCAACATCTTGCGTTTTAGTAATTGTTACTTACCAACATTTTCTTTACAGCACATTGCCCAGCAACAATGTAATAAAAGTTAATTGATGCTTCCACATCCCAGGCCAAGAGAGAGGGCAAAACCCTCTAGTGGCATTTTTTCATATTTCCAAATATTATGCAACAACAATAAAGATTTCAATCAATCCTGTTTTCCTCAAAAAAAAAAAAAAAAAAAAGAAAAGAAAAGCTTGGAGTTGACACACAAGTAACATGCTAAAGTGGTAGTCATTTTGTGGTTTCAACACCTCATTTTTTTGCTGTGTGGGTGGGTTTTTGCTCGATTTGTGAAATTCCGCCAACTGATTAGTACACAATTCTGCGTTCTGACACGCTGTTCGTACACTGCATGTTAACCCATTAGCACACGCGATCCGAAAAATGGGATGTTGTGTTTCTTATAAAGTTATTATGATTACACCTATACAACTTCTCCGAATAGAATATTGTTGAGCAATCCTATAATAGTCTTGAGAGGGTGTTATTCTCAAGTAGCTGGCAACTTTGTGTTTATAGGCAAATGCTTTAAAGAATGTCATTATTACAGGAAGGAGAATAGTGCTTCAAACGCATGACTGGTAAAGAAATATTCATTTAAATTCAACAACTAAAACTTAACCAATGTAACCAAGCATTAATTTTGTATGAAGAATAAAACGCATGACTGGTAAAGAAATATCCATTTGAATTCAACAACTAAAACTTAACCAAAGTAACCAAGCGTTAATTTTGTATGAAGAATAAAACGCATGACTGGTAAAGAAATATCCATTTGAATTCAACAACTCAAACTTAAGCAAAGTAACCAAGCGTTAATTTTGTATGAAGAATAAAACGCATGACTGGTAAAGAAATATCCATTTGAATTCAACAACTCAAACTTAACCAAAGTAACCAAGCGTTAATTTTGTATGAAGAATAAAACGCATGACTGGTAAAGAAATATCCATTTGAATTCAACAACTCAAACTTAACCAAAGTAACCAAGCGTTAATTTTGTATGAAGAATAAAACGCATGACTGGTAAAGAAATATCCATTTGAATTCAACAACTCAAACTTAACCAAAGTAACCAAGCGTTAATTTTGTATGAAGAATAAAACGCATGACTGGTAAAGAAATATCCATTTGAATTCAACAACTAAAACTTAACCAAAGTAACCAAGCGTTAATTTTGTATGAAAAATAAAACGCATGACTGGTAAAGAAATATCCATTTGAATTCAACAACTAAAACTTAACCAAAGTAACCAAGCGTTAATTTTGTATGAAGAATAAAACGCATGACTGCTAAAGAAATATTAATTTGAATTCAACAACTCAAACTTAACCAAAGTAACCAAGCGTTAATTTTGTGTGAAGAATAAAACGAATGACTGGTAAAAAATATCCATTTGAATTCAACAACTCAAACTTAAGCAAAGTAACCAAGCGTTAATTTTGTATGAAGAATAAAACGCATGACTGGTAAAGAAATATCCATTTGAATTCAACAACTCAAACTTAACCGAAGTAACCAAGCGTTAATTTTGTATGAGGAATAAAACGCATGACTGGTAAAGAAATATCCATTTGTATTCAACAACTCAAACTTAACCAAAGTAACCAAGCGTTAATTTTGTATGAAGAATAAAACGCATGACTGGTAAAGAAATATCCATTTGAATTCAACAACTAAAACTTAACCAAAGTAACCAAGCGTTAATTTTGTATGAAAAATAAAACGCATGACTAGTAAAGAAATATCCATTTGAATTCAACAACTAAAACTTAACCAAAGTAACCAAGCGTTAATTTTGTATGAAGAATAAAACGCATGACTGCTAAAGAAATATTAATTTGAATTCAACAATTCAAACTTAACCAAAGTAACCAAGCGTTAATTTTGTGTGAAGAATAAAACGCATGACTGGTAAAAAAATATCCATTTGAATTCAACAACTCAAACTTAACCAAAGTAACCAAGCGTTAATTTTGTATGAAGAATAAAACGCATGACTGGTAAAGAAATATCCATTTGAATTCAACAACTCAAACTTAACCGAAGTAACCAAGCGTTAATTTTGTATGAGGAATAAAACGCATGACTGGTAAAGAAATATCCATTTGTATTCAACAACTCAAACTTAACCAAAGTAACCAAGCGTTAATTTTGTATGAAGAATAAAACGCATGACTGGTAAAGAAATATCCATTTGAATTCAACAACTCAAACTTAACCAAAGTAACCAAGCGTTAATTTTGTATGAAGAATAAAATATTTTTTTGTTATAAACATATTGCTAAAATGTATAACTCAAAGCGATTTTTAGAATGGCACCTCGCACCAACTACAATCAAAGCTTCAAACAGAATTCGTTGCGGAATATTGTAACCCTAGCCTAAACTAACAGATTGCACACAAAAATTACGTCTATGAAAGTTCATGCAGTAATTGGTTACGACGTGTTCACACATGCCAAAATCATAATTAAGCAACCCAAGGACTGTATTGCACAAGATTCATTGTAGTTGTGTCACAAATGCCGAAACCGTAACAACATTCCTTGAACTTGGGATTTCTCCTCATAGAATAAAAGATGACGTGAGTCGTTTTTGATAAAGTTGTCCAAAAAGCACTCACCCCAATAATAAGGTATTCGCCGTACATTTTCTCAGGATAAGTGAGTTATGACATAATTAAATAATGAAATATGTATTTATAAAAAAAAAAATATGAAAAATCACGTGAATCGTATTTGAGAAAATCATCCGATAAACCTCACTGCAAAGAGTAAATTGTCTTCTCTCGATTTTTCCCAGAAAAATGACTTATATCACAGTATGGAATTGTTGCTGGAAAAATAGATTTTTGAAATATTAACAAAATTGTTAGATCCTTCTTTTTTTTAGAGAAAATTACACTTTTTTAATTTTCACCCTTGTGTAAACCGCCCTTATTTTAGAGGTAGAAATAAAATTCGAGAAACCCTTCTGGATAATCACATACTAACATTAAAAACGTTAAGTTTAAAATTTAGTTGAGATACGTTAAACTGTATGACCTCTAGGCGAGTGTAGGGTAGAAGTCGCTATGATAGTCCTGTAACGTTGTTTGCTCGATAACATGCAGGATATTGAAACGATACTCACAAGAAATTGTGTACGCGAAGTGACACACTTCAACTATACACAACCACAAGAAACAAAAAACATCCATCGTATATTAGTATTATGACGTTATATTATTCACAACATACACATGGATAAACACAACAATTGGACATCCTGATGTACATAGTTGGATAAATGATATAAAAGCCAGGCTACAAGTATTATATGTAAGGGCTAACTACTATATAGGGTCTAACACAAGCTACTACTTAACTAAGATATTGGACATGGGCTAACTACAGAAGTAATACATCACTTATATAGGTTACCTACTCATCATTTATAATTACATCATTTATATACGTTACCTACTCATCAAAGCAGTCACCACAAAAATATTTAGTTTTTGTCATTCGACCGTAGGATTGAGCACAGGTTTCATGTACCCAAGCACTACAAAAAGTACATTGAATCCAGATTTTAGCATCTCCAGAGTCATCATAATAATAACCGTTACACTGTCCACAAAAATCTTCTTTCCTTGCCTTAGATGATTCCCTAGTCATGACGCGAATAGAAGGCCCAGCCTTTAACATGTCCGATGTATCGTTGGAAGTCTTAGTATTGGTGGGTCTATATTCCTGACGATGAAGAGATCTAGAAAACTTAGGTTTTGTAGCCACGGCACGTGATTTTCTTTCTTTTATGTGTTGGATTTTGGACGGAGACAATGTATTATAAATAGCATTACGATGTGGTCTCTTTCGGTTGGTAGGCTGCACTTAAGAGATTGGCAAAATATCTTCAAATGTCACTTGTCGCTGTTCATCAGCTTGTGTATGAATAGTCGTACAATCAATATCATTAGGCAAATTCACAGATCTGGGTCCCGGTGGTGAGTCAGATACAGTGGATGTGCTGGGTTGAGGAGAGCTGGTTTAATTGCATCGTTGACTGTCTTCACTGCATTCCTCATGTTGTTGGTTTCCGAATATTTCCATGTGAGTCTGTGTCCACTGAATCAGAATCTTCACTGAAAGCATATCCTTCTGGAGGAATCTTATCAGGATTGATTGGAAATATCCCACATGCTTCGAAGTCTCTGACACCGTTAGATACAGTTGCTGCTTCCGACCAGGCTTCGAATAACACAGCTGGGAAAGCTCTCTTAGTGAAAGCCTCTGAAGGATGGCATCTTTTCCAAATGTTAGTTGCCCGGTTATAATAGTGTTTTAAAGGTTTCATTCATTTCTCATCATCACCGTCTCATATAGCCTAACCGACATAAACGTGGGACGTAAAACGTAAAGATTCCATTTCATTTTTTTCATTCTGTTTTGTGGAGGGATCTCTGCACCCTTTCTCTAGATCCGCGCTCGCTTAGAGATTAATGCTATCGATAATACAAGCAGGTCTGATTTCACAACCCAGTTATTACGTTTATTACTTGTCTGGTTAATAACAATGTAGATTAAAACTATTTCTCTAAATGCTGACGTTCCAAATGGAATTTTATTTTAAATCTGATTTTTCTAATTTACATTCAAATTCTTATTCTATATGCATCTCTACTTAGAGGAAACGCCAAATCTCTTGACTTTTAGGGCGTGGTCTCCTTGATTAGGCTAGCCAATTACAGAGATAGTAGCATTGACTCACTTCACGCATAAACTTGAAACGGCACTTCGAAAAAGATGATTCAGTCACATACTAACATACAAAAAAATCTGATAACATCGCAAGTGAATTCTATTGGCAATCGCCAAACGTCAAGAGATTTGCCGTGGATCAGCATAGAATGGCCTTCATATAACTGTTTACCCTTTTATCTGAATATTGCAATAATTTAGTAACAGGAAAAAAATGCTCACTATGCTTTTCACTTCTGCAAAGTCTGATGCCAGCGTTTGCTTCTGTGTTGGTGAATCTCCAGGTTGCGTAAGCCATTAAATGAATGATTTTGTACTTTCCAGTGTCAGTAGATGGAGCGATGGCTCTGTGCCAATGATGGCCACGCCTAACTTCTCTGGCCATCATAGGAACTGAACTTTGTGACCGTCATTGGCAAACACACTTGTTTAATTCACCGCCAACGAGAAGGCAGATCACTGTAACACGACAGCTAGGCTTTCGTGTTTTACCAACTAGAAGAAAGGTTAAAGCGACACCAACAATATTGTTTACAAAAAACACACTTAGCTAGACATGCATCCCTGTTGAACCTACTCAAATGTTATAAGAAAGTATTAAAACGTGCGTATTTCTCAAAACGTTGTGTGTCCGAGAGTTAATACTTACATTTCAACGATGACAATTTCACCTCAAAATCAGCGTGGCTCTCTTCATTTACAAAACTCACAATTAGCGACGTTCTGTGATTACTACTGAAATTAAGTGATTGTGGCCATCATGTTAACAATGGCCATCATAGGGGCAATGCCCCTACATTTGGACGCATGCGCGCCGACTACGTGGGTGTTCCGGAGCCGCAGTACCCTCACAAATAACCTTGTGGGTGCGCCGCACCGAGAAGATATTTAGTTTGGATGCAGATTTGAACCCGTTTCTGCTGCGTTTAAGACAGCCTTGTTACCGACTGAGCTAGGGCAGCCCCAACTTATCCTTACAGCTCCGGTATATTTTAATTTATCACAGCACAGACCTTTATGATAGTAAATAAAATAAAATGAAATCTTTAAGTTTTACGTTCCACGTTTACCTTTATGATAGTGTTTACAATAGATTTTAACTAAAAATAATTCATTATCGAGATTTTACTAAAAACATGTAACACGTCCCGCCATTGACTTGCACCCACATAAATCTTGGAAAGTCGGTGTCGTTGTCTGGACGCACAGACAGACAAATCTACAAAAATAATTTTTTCGATATCTATGGGACATGAAACGTCTGCCTTCGTAGCTCGAAATTAAAAACAAAACATATAGAGGGTGCATGATATATTACTTCTGAAATTGATTTGATTGTCTCCAAACTACGATTAATATTATTTACTCTTCTGAACTTTTTCGTCTTCAAGGTTTTCAATGGAAAGTAATTTGAAATTCGTTTGCTAACTCCCATTTTCATACAAATTTTGTGAGTCGTATTATTTCTCACAGCTTTTCTATGTATTCCTTATCTTTATGTACGATATCGCAGAAGACAGTAAATAATTTGTTTGTTTTCATGTGTATAATTAAAAATATTTGAAAGGAAAGATACACATAAGAAACAGTGCTTTGTGTTTTCTGCCTCCCTATCAGTGATTGATTTTATGTTAGAACTTTAGTAGGTATACGCTCGGCCGTTTCCAAGAATATAGCGTGTACCTACCCTTGTATATGTTCGTTGATTCGTAAATTTAAGGTGAATATTCACTGTAATATAAAAAATATAGGGTAGGTATACGCCGTATCAACACTAATTTTTGTGAAACTGGAAGTTTACTTACAAAGTACTTTCCCATTGCAGAGTACCCATCGTAGAATAAATAGCAAATATGCAGCGTATTGTGATAGAATTCCGCAAAATTGTGTAGGAAAGGTTTTATAAAAAAAAAATAGGGCTACAAGCCGCGGTGAGCTGATTTCAGAACCTTGCGGCGTGCAAGAAGCTATGTAGCACAGAAAATGTTGTCGAGTCAGTTATGTCTCTAGCTAAGATTTGCACCGTATGTAGCATACTATATAAACAATGGATTAGTTTTCCACAGAATTTCGTTCAGATTCAACCAGTAGTTACCGAGAAATAAAGAACCACACACGCGGACAGATAGACACACCTATCTATCTATCTATCTATCTATCTATCTATCTATCTATCTATCTATCTATCTATCTATCTATCTATCTATCTATATCTATCTATCTATCTATCTATCTATATATATATATATATATATATATAGAGAGAGAGAGAGAGAGAGAGAGCGAGAGAGAGAGAGAGAGAGAGAGAGAGAGAGAGAGTTCACTGTTATATATCTTCCCTTCCCAAATTGCGGAGCTGAATTTGGATTTAATCGGCATCAGAAGTTTCACTGTTCATGTCAGAGACCTGACAATCTAGAGGTTCGACACTAATCGGTCATTTTATACATATATATATATATATATATATCCTCTTCTCCTTCTCGGAAGCTGCGGGACTAAATTTAAATTTAAACAGCATCGGAAATGTCACTGTTCATCTCACAGATCCAAAAAAGGATAGATTCGACACTAATATGGGTCATTTTCGATTATTTTTAAAGGTATCTCCCCCTCCGCACCCTTAAGTTACCCGTAAAGTGGTATGACAAAACCCATCTCAGGCCCGAACCTCTTCTATGTCGAAAATGTGATCGAGATCAGTCAGATGATTCGAGAGGCATAAAGTCACAAAGAAAGATATTTTCATTTTCATTTATATAATATTATATATAAATCCCTAGCTCTCCCTTATCTTGCACAGTAAAAGTAAAATGACAAAAACATTCCTGGCCTGAACCTTATCTATGTAGAACATTTGGTCGAGATCGGTTGGGTGGTTCAAAGTTATTAAGTTTTATTCATTTTCATATATTTCCCCGCTCTCCTCCCCCTCCCCTAAGTTCTACCATCCAAATGAAATTACAAAAAAAATCTTTCCCGGTTTGAACCTCATCTATGTTGAAAATTTGATCCAGATTGGTCGTTTGGTTCAAGAAATAGGAGTCACAAACATAACCACTTTCAATTTTATAATATATATTCATTACCAATAAATCTTACGGCTAAGCAACGATGTAGGCATAAGTGGAGTGTTATTTTATGAATCTGAAAATTTTCATCACTACATATATATATATATATATATATATATATATATATATATATATATATATGTAGTGATGAAAATTTTCAGATTCATAAAATAACACTCCACTTATGCCTACATCGTTGCTTAGCCGTAAGATTTATTGGTAATGAATAGTGATGTGAGGTGGAAAAATTTTCTGCTATATTTTTCCGGAAAATTTTTCGTTCTAAACAAATATCAGTGATCAAGTAAGAATTCCTCATTAATCATAAAATTGATTGAATTCATGTACAGAAATGTTAAAAAGTGGACGATTGTTTAAAGAATCTGAAAATTATCATGGCTCAGACAATTTCCAGTACTGTGTAGGAACAAATGAAACAACTTGTCATCAAAAATATTTTCTGCCCTGTATGGAAAAATTGAAGAACTTTTTATGAGTCGAAACATTTTCATTATTTTGAAACAAAAAGTAAAACAATTGTTTGTAAATCGGAAAGTTTTATTGCTCTGTAGAAACAAGTGAAAGGAATTTTCATGGATCTGAAAATTTTCATTACGATGTAGAAACAAGTTGAAAAACTTTTCATAAGCCGGACAATTTTGGATATTTTGTATTGTGATGTTTGAACCCACACCAAAAGCAATCTTAATTACTAGCCAATTGCGGTAGTACTTTCGGCCACGAAGACCGCCAGTAACAGACACTCCATTTTTGCTATATTTGTGCTGCGTGGCTAGAAATGGATAACTCCAACTTACAAGAATCGAATATTTAGCTCCTATGAGTAGTGTCGAGCCGTGATTTTAAAATGTGCCTCTGAATATGGTAAATTTGTCTACGTTTTACTTTCAAGGCCTCCATTTTCCTTCATTTGTTTCTGTTTACTTACTTGAGATGAGTATCTCGAAGTGAAAAAAGAACTTGAGGCATCTTTTGAATATTGATATTTGTAATTATAATTATAGCAATAGGATATATACTACTACTTGGCTTTCGAGACACATAGCCTGTGAGTTTTAGAGGAGCTAACTGCTGGAAACAATACATTTTTGAATCATTGTAATATATAAATTATTATTAAAAAAATAAATGTAACTATGTGTGCCTAATCATCACGGCTAAATTGCAGTTAAACTAAATGGCTTTAGATATATAGTTAGACGTTAATCCAAACTGTGATGTCATCAAATTGCGTTCAATATAATAATATCCTAAGGGATAGTGGGGATTCGAATATTTGTGAAAAAAAATGAGTATCTAATTAGCCGTTAAACTTACGGAGCTGAAATTCAGTATATTAACTCCTTGTTAAAAATGAACAGAACGTCTCCTAGCATTTTTTAACATTTTCTAATATGGGGAGGGGTAGTACATATGGTAAATAGATAGTGGGTTAGTTTGTAAAAATAATCGAAAACGATCGATATTAGTTGAAAAAGAAGTTGATAAAGAAGAAATAGCGCCGGGTTCGATTCCCGGCGGGAACTCATGCGGGTTTGATTCACGTTAATCGTACCCCATGCCGTAAGCGTCGGTGGACCACCGATGGGCAACTAGCGACATCTCGCCAAAAATTGGTGGCCCCTCAGCGACGATCCGCAGTGGCCCCTTTTCCGTTTTGAAAATTATACCACCAGTGGCCCATCAGTGGGACAGACTCGACAAAACGTCAATAAACCACAAAATCCCCCCCTCAAAATATGTTAAATCGCCTACATGTGTGATTTGTTTACATTAAGGCGAATTTTAAAACGCTAAAAAAAAGTACCAAAATACCCCGGATGCGGCTCGAACCACCAACCTTATGATTACTGGGCGGGTGTTCTTCCGACTTTTCTTTTCTTTTCTTTCAATTCAATAGTCTCTCTGACGGGCAAGGTGCGAATGAAATGCCGTGTATAATACACTCAATCTTATTGACAATCAACATATGTTAACGAAATATAAGTTAACGGAGGCGATGAAGGACACGTCGCTTGTAAAGAGATAAATCGTTGAGATCTTTTTGACTTGGTCAATCAGAGTGCTGCTTTAACCGTGTATATGAGATGATAAATGTTTGGGATAAGAAAGAATGCGTTCCCCATGTAATTTTATAACAAAATGACGTGTGTCTATTTACTTTATTCTATAGTTCTCTCATTCTCAATTCTTAATAATCGACGAAACTTGCCATCTTAATTTCGTACAATTATCGCACTTATCTCAAAATTTTTCACTTCATGATGTTGAGGCAGAGGTTACTCTTGACCCCCGGAGCTCACTTTGGGAACAATTCGTTAGGAAAAAATAGTATATGATAATAACTGCATGCACATGACTGGCGATAATTCGTGTTGGCCCCTTTGCGATTCTCCGCGACGAATCGAAGGAGCGCGGACCAAAACGAAGTCCTCGTTAGTACGCGGGGGTAACTTTAACACCCCGACACGAGATATCTGTTTCGACTCAACGAAACCCTTCCGCCAGTGAGACACTAGAGGCAATCCTTCGACTCGTCGCTATATTGACGATCGACGTTTACCCGCAAGGTGTTGGCGGCGTTTACGGCATGTGGTAGGTCCACGTCTCATTAGCCTCGCTGCTGAAAGGGACGTTAAACTCAAAATCAACTCAACTCAACAAAAAATACAGTACTTCGCATCATACATCCATATATACTTATCATGCTCTTTATAATAATTGCTGAAGCTTGTTTATTATATCAAGCGCTTAGAGCACAGTGCAATCAACCCATAAAGCTGACAGAAAAATAGACATAAAACTTCTAATGTAAGCTTCTGTATGTTGGTCTACTTACCTTGATTTGGGACTTTCAAATTTCATCCGTTTTTTGACTGAAAAGTATCAATAATTTAACAAGGAAATAATTAGACTGTAATAATTTAATTGAAATTCATCGTAATTTTGCCCATGACAAACACTTTACCATTTTATATCGTAAAGGTCAGTTTCATAGTTATTGTAACAGAGCTGCGCTTGAGCGATTGACCGCAGAAGATCAAACTCTGATTACTTAGAATTTGACAACCTGGTTTTATTACAAGTATAAACTCTTTAGTCGGTAGAGAAGAGACTGTGGATCATGTGTCAGAGTTGATGACGATGTTTTGGTGGGTTAGCGGTTCATGGTGCGTGGTGGGTCGGAGTGGGTCACTGTGGGCCACGGTGGGTGGTGGATCATGGGTCAGAGTGGGAAACGGTGGGTAGTGGGTCAAGTTTTCATTGACCCACGCCATCTCTGATCAAATCTGTAAAACCAAACAAAGAGTAATATTAATACACAAAACGCTCAACATTTTAGCTATTCATAACATAACTACTGTATTGCATGATCCGAATAACTCTAGTGTATCCACAAATCATCATTTGTCATATTTTACCGAAATACGTCATGGCTTTTCCGACAACCTGATACTTTAAATGTTAATACGCAAAGTTCATTGATCATATCACTTATTCACTTATTCTCTTATGATCATCGAAACTTTTAGGGTACTTCCCGTAGATATAGAAAGGTGAAATGTAGTATTCAGGCTTGGTGTAGCGTGCAAGTAAACAAATAAAAAAAAAAAACAATAGGATAATATTTCCTTCCTCCAAACCCCATAAAGTAGAGTGTGTTGATTATTCAACAAAAAGACTTGAAATCCAATCAGAAAATTCATAAAATATAAAATATGTAGCCAAGTCTCGACTTTGCAATAATAATAATAATAATAATAATAATAATAATAATAATAATAATAATAATAATAATAATAATAATAATAATAATAATAATAATAATAATAATAATAACAATAATAATAATAATAATAATAATAATAATAATAATAATAATAAAAGGAATAACAGAATTACAAAATCAATTACGTAAACAATACTTTCCAATTAAGAAAAAATGATTGCCACGACGCAGAGTCGTAACTTGTGGGGGGCAGGGGGCCGACTGCTCCCAGGGAAGTTCCCCGCCGTTCGAGGAGGAGGGGCATTTTAAGACAAAATTGTCTGACTCTATATACGATACGAACATGAAATTGTAAGTGAAGCATCAAACAGGTTTACTACATTACATAAACAGAACAACACACAAAAGGTAAATAAAACAAAAATGAGTCGTGGGCCGATTTAAGTAAAAAATGACTACTATTAGGGGCCCTAGAAAGAACATATATTCGTATATTATTGTCAGATTTGTCAATATTGTTCCCTTAATTAATTTCTCGTGTATGGAACGGGCCCAGAGGCGTAACTAACAACCTCGCAGACCCTGCTGTGCGGGAGGACCTACAGGCTCCGGGGGCAAATAAAGAGTAAGAGAAGGGTGGAATGAGGGAGCCCAAGAATTAGGAAAACGACTTTTTCTAGGGGGCGCAAATACGCGTATTAATTCTTGCCTCCTCCCCAGAAAAATTCTAAGTTGCTGCGCTGCCACGATGGGATTCGAACCCGTGTCTCTGTCATACGAGTTTGATAATTTACCAATCTACCACAAATTCCTCATACAAAGATAAATCAATAAACTAGTTGTTACGGAAGATAAAAATAGAACTTTCTGTTTCTACACGTGTTGATGCAATTCAAAGAATGCGAAAATAATGTCTTGCATGTCCTAGGCATGTAGTCTAGGAGTGGGTCCGGGGGCCCGGATCCTCCCTTCCGCCTTCGAGACCAGAAATGAAAAAATAAGAAAAGTTGAACCAAAAAGAAAGGAGAAAAAGAAGAATCAGTGTTAAAAATATAGAGCTACAGGAAGCGTTAGGTTACTCTTTCTTATAAGAAGCTTTGTGTGGGGGAAACAGGGAGGGAGTCAAGTTAAAAATAGATATTATTGTAACGGAGCATTCTAAATTCCATCTAGCTCCATGCTAATCCTATGGACTACAAATGACGATCACATAGACTCTTAGGTAGAATAATCCCCAATAATGGCAACATAGCAACATCTATGAGCCCGGCAACATAGATTCCAGTAACACTTGTTAAAGAAATTTTCAATTTCGCGGCAACACTAATCCCTTTCGCGGCAGGATGCTTTTACTGCCGAAAGAGATCTCTTTGCTATCCTTAACGGCATTAAACGAAGACAAGAAGAAGAAAAGACAAGAAGAACCGAGTTCGAAAGACCTCGGAAGACAATATATTTTTCAATATTTTTTTATCTTTTTACTCGAGATTTATTCATAGTTTGTTACTAAAATACTTGCTAAGATATTCTCATTTTATTGTCCTAACAAACCAATATGGGTACGTGGTCAGTAAAATAGTTTAGATTGATCGAGCCTTTTGTGGGTAACCACAATATTTCATGTCACGCCCCCCCTCCATTACAAAATCCTGGCTAAACGAACCAAAATATTTTACCAGTAAAATAATTTAGAATGGCCCAGCCCCTGGTGTGATAACCTCAATATTTCGTCACGGACCCCCCACTATTACGAAATTCTGGCTACGTGCCTGTGTGCCGGCTTGTATTTTCGCGGATTCCAAGAATTTTAGATATCCTCTATCTTATTGGCTGATACAAATAGGACATCAAGAGTCATGGACTACATATAGCGGAAATTAAGGCCAACTGCTGTCGGCTCTCGTGGCTGAGCGTACTAGGGCAACATTCTAATAATGAAAATAGTTTTCGGTGTGGGTTCAAACCCTGTCCAAGGATTTTTTAAAATTTTCATAACACTTTTTTCAATTAAAATAGGGTTGAAAACAATACTCAAAAAATGATGAGGAAGTTACGGTGAAGAAGAATAGTAGTAATGTAAATCGGAAGCAGTTAAAAACGATGAGGTACCCTTGACTTGAAGAACGTTTCGTGATATTTTCCTCATTGAAGAAGGTTTTGAGTTTAAGAAGGAAATCTCGAGTAAGTCATTGTGATACTCATAAGGAACGTCTTTTTATACGAGCATTAGTATTTTGTATAGTCTTACATACAACGATTTTAACTAGCTAAAAGTTTAGATAAAAGATGTGACGGAGTAGCATATTGAACTTATGTTCGGCGGACCCAGGTTCGAATCTCGGCCTGGTTGAAACTTTTTCAAATGTTTCAATTTCAATTTCAACACATACTCAGTGTGACAAGAAAGATCTTCTCCTCTCCAGAAAGAAAATGATGTTGGAATGAGGAAAACTGGAGAAGGTCTCTCAATGGAAACAATCATTTACAAACTTATTTCCAGCAGTTGTTCTAGATTTAATATTTTCAGCTACTTTCAAGCATTTCCTGTTAAATGCGTGGTCAGTATTTTTATTTCTCTAAACATACAGTATATAAAGAAATAACACATTCATACACATCAATATTGAGATTAATATACAGTATGTGTTCTTCGGAAAACAAGATCCGAACCATAGAGATTCATCTTGGAATGGAGAACTGTTTCGTTAGTGACCTACTTTACAATTTTGCCTGCATAAACCCCTGCATCAGGTCTTCCAACTGCTGTCAGTGCCGAGAAAAGTTACGTGTAAGTTGGGTAGCATCTGTCTAGGAGTTCTCACTATGGCAAATGACCGGGACCCCAAGCAGTTGAATTAGATCATTTAGGGGGAAGATACTTTTGTAAGTGGATGTACAAGAAGAAATACTTCCATGAGGACTTTCATTACTTCCTTCTGCAAACTTTAAAATGTTGATGTCTCACATGTGGATCAAACAGAAATCAACCGGTGTCGCTAATACTATTGTCAAGATATTGTACGGGAATGTTCCTTTCATTCGCTCAAGTAAAACAATAAGTTCAATCGACTTATGTTCTCCTAATACTATTTTTTTTTGTTTCATAATCTTAAACCCTTCTATTTGCGAGATTTTTCATATTGGAAATGGTGTAATAAGCAATTAATTACGCAAAATGAAATATATCAAACTATGAACGAACTTATGATACTCGTTTTTGAGAAAATTGTCTGGAAAATGTCACCCCAAAATAAATTACCACGGGTACATGTTTTCATAACAAAAGCGTTATGCCATATTGTTGGGTTAGTAATGAAAAATTTAATTATGGAATACGAAGATAAAAGCGTCTAAATCTGTCTTTGAGGTAATAGTCCGACAAAAGTCACCCATGCAATGAACTATTCCTCGACCTCGTACGTCTTTTGAGGATAAACGACTACGTGAGTGCTCTGGGGCCCCGGTACCCACAGAAAACGTAGACCCGGGTTCGAATACGTTCTTCTTGTGTTTAAGTCAGCTGTGTTACCGACTGAGCTAGGGAAGCTCCAACTTATCTTTATAGTATCGGGATATTTTACTTCATCACAGTACTGCTCTTTATGACAGTGTTCATAAAAGATTTGATCTAAGAATAAATCAATCAAATATCGAGACTTCCCTTAAAACATATAAGGTAATACGTCCTGTCATTGATATGTACCCATATACAGTTTGGAAAGTCGGCGCCGTTGTCAGGTAGGTATTCAAAGTTTTTAATTATGCGATACGATCAAAATTACGTCATTTGATTTTTTTAAAAAATAAATGTAAAATTCGGTTGAAATATGTTAAACGATATGGTCTCTAGACGAGAGCAACATCTGGACGAACGGACGGACAGATGTCGAGAAAACACTTTTTCTATATCTATCCGCCATGAAACGTATAAATCCGTTGAAATCTCGAAATCGATTTTTTCACGATCATTATACATTTATTCTCTGCCTTTGTCGCTCAAAAGTAAAGAAAAAGACTTATAGAGGGTGCGTGAAATGTTGTTTCTTCTGAGATTGATTACATTGTATCTAAACTATGATTGTTATTGTTAATGCTCCACAAGTTTTCCCCTTCTAGAAATTTCAATTGAAAATAGCTTGAAGTTCCTCTACAGACTTGCATTCTACATAACAAATTTGTGAGTCATATTACACCTCACAGCTTTTACATATATTCCTCATATTTATTTAAAATATCATAGAACCTAATGATTAGTATTCAGAAGTCTAACTTTTTAATTTCTTCATTGGAAATGAGACTCGTGAGCTACACAATTTTCCGTTCTCTGTCCCCTACTTAGTGGCAAAAAGATAGAATTTTTGATAAATGTGCGCTTGAACGTTTGGAACAATATGGCTTGTGCCTGGCCTTATGTACCCTCATGACGAAAATTATTGCCACATGCCTATAAATATGTTGTTGAAGGAATATAGTTTGATGAATTCGTTCCGTATATCTTATAATATTCGTGTGTGTATAATCGGCAAAGACATGTATGTGGCAATTTTTATGTCAAAAGAGCAGTAAATAAAAACAATAAAACGAAAATAAAACTTTCTTGTCCATTTAGCAACATTTTGTTTTACTCATTATAATTTTCGTATTTATAATTCTTTTCCTCTGAAATTTACCACAAATATACATTTCCCGATTGTACACACAGTATCAGTATCAAAAGTAAAAATCATTATCTAATTATATTCTTACAAGAAGACAGTTATAGATATGTGACAATCATTTTGGACATGAGTGTTCCCTTATGTTTGTTCTTTTTTTTTTAATTTCAAGGTAAATATTCGTTGGAATATAAAAATATTGGGTCGGTTTACACCGTATACTTCTGTTTATCATCCATTACACAGTGGTGCCCACCCCACCTCATGTCCATGACGCACCCCCCTCAATTGTCTATCCGTAAGTGTTCTTCCGTGAAAAAAATCTTTTCGATTAATTTTTACACACCCTCAAACATATTTATATAGATTTTTAACCCCCCCAAATATTTCAATGACGCAGTTTGCGTCATAAGCCCCCCTTGTGGGCACCCCTGCATTACACCCCTCTTCTTAAAAGTAAAAACTTCTAAATAAATGTAAAAAAAATTAAAATATAAAAATTAATAAAATATTTTCGAATAAACTTGTATTAAGTGTAAACATTGTCAACCTGAAAGGTTGCAAACAAGTTATTCAAACAGAAAAGTTCAAAACAGTGATCAACAATATTAAGCAAAAATTTTAAAAACTCTTGAAAATGCTCAGCTAATCAAATTGTACTAAGGATAACTTTTCGATAATAATCTTAGGCTATGAATTATTACTAAAGTTCAAAGCGCCAAACTGTCGTCGTTACATATATAAAAAAATCTTATAATTATCTAACAGGATTTAAGTCCTATTTTTAGAAAAAAAAAATAACATTAGATTATCATTCGTAACTACAATCCTAAGCTTTAACAAATCTTAAAATCGAAATTTTAAGACGGTGACCAAACATTTTAAACAAAATTTTTCCATTCTTAAAAAAGAAATTTTAAAGTAATTCACCAATCAGATTATATCAATGAAGATCAACTAACGATCTTAAACTATGGGCTGTGACTAAAGTTCAAAGTGTCAAATTGCTATTGTTACATATTAATCGTGTCTAATACTTAACTATCAGGTTTCAGGTCCTATTTTTCCCCACTCATGTATGTTTTCGTGTATTGGGATATCCGACTTTGTTGTATGGAATTGGAGTTATTCTACATCCGAAAAGATAAGCAATTGCTAAGTACTGCCACGTGTATTCTCAGAAAAGGTAACAGAACTAGATTGGTTTACAGATGAAGTGTAAGATCAAAATCCTTCTGCTGCACCAACCACTTATTCCCTAAGCAAGTGTAGTTTAGCTTTACTAACAAACAAGAAAGTCTACAAATACAGTATATGTGAATTTACGAAGTTTAGCGGAAAAGGTTCGGATACAATGAAGCTCCTAAGCAGGTAATCTCCTGATTTATTGTTATTTTAAAATCAATAATTATATGTGTGAACAAGTTTACAGAACAAGCTATTTATTCTACTGTATTATTGTAATGAGACAAATTTAAGATAAAAATAGGGGGCAGTAGATCTGAGAAAACACGGTATACGTATTTTTGTAAGGCATATTAACATGCTTGTTTTATAGTTAGAGTAACTCGTTTTAAATAGCCTAGAATTGAGGACTAAGAAAGAACTCGAATAACATTGCTTCCTGAAAAGAGAAGCTAGAAATATTCTACTCTGCGGTGCATGTTTTAAATTTACAAAAAAAAAAACTTTTATATTTATTTTATTGAAATTTGTTTTATTTTTGAATCACGTACGACAGCCACATTTTCAACGAAATTATTTATTCTCAAACTAAAAAAAAAAAAAATAGATACGTTACACACTAATTTACCCTTTTCATGAAATGTTTTCTCGGTTCTTTGATGTAACTAGTTCTTATGTTAGTTACTCGCCTCTGTTAACATAACCTAAAGAAAGAAAATTTAATAAAGGAGAGCGCCACTTAATGGTGTTGATATTTCAAGTTTTGATCAACACTAATTTCTTTGAAACCGGAAGTTTATTTACAAATTATTTGCCTTTGCAGAGCACCCATTCTAGAATAATTAACAAATATGTGGTGCATTATAATACGTAAAACACCGGAAGGCTCTGCAGGAAAGGTTTTACAAAAATACACGCCGCAGTAAACCGACCTCAGAATCTACTGGTGTGGAAACAGTGATGAAAATTTTCCGGAAAATTTTCCGATTCATAAAAATATACTCCACTTATTCCTACATCGTTGTTTAGCCGTGATGTAAGGTGGAAAATTTTCTTCTATATATTTCCGGATGATTTTCCGTTCTAAACAAACTGTTAAAAGGTGAAAGATCGTTTAAAGAATCTGAAAATTTCATGGCTCGGACAATTTTCAGTACTCTAGAGGAACAAGGTAAACAATTTTTCATAAATCGAAATATTTTCTGTCTTCTATGCAAAATTGAAAAACTTTTTATGAGTCGAAACATTTTCATCATTTTGAAGCAAAAAGTAAAACAACTGTTTGTGAATCGAAATGTTTTGTTGCTCTGTAGAAACAAGTGAAAGGAATTTTCATGGGTCGGAAAATTTTCATTGCAATGTAGAAACAAGTGGAAAAACTTTCATAAGCCGGATAGTTTTGGATATTACGAATAGTGATGTTAGGTGGAAAATTTTCCACTATATTTAACTGCACATTGAGATGGAAAATTCAATTCCTATAGAGGAAAATTAGACAGCAACAAATTATAATTTTCCAATTAGCTTTCGGGCACCAGAAAATTTTCTAATATTTCAAGTTGGGAAGTAAAAATTTACATAGTGTTTCTCTCTCTCTCTCTCTCTCTCTCTCTCTCTCTCTCTTTGTGTGTGTGTGTGAAGTGCATGGAACATACATCAAGCTCGTAGAGAACAAATATCTTATTCCAATATTTAAAATTTAACAAGAAATCGAAAACAAAACTATGAATTTATCAATTATTTGAAAAACAGAAAATTCCACTATTTTTTCACATATAGGCCTGCCTATATGATGAAATAACTACATAAAAGTTCCTTATGAAAATTATTTTTGTAACAGAAAATAAGAAGAAATGCTTTGATTTTATTGTGTTTAACATTCGTATATCATAATTTCAAAATTGGAATTTTGTATAAGCAACATCTTAGAGCAGGTACTTGTATTGTAAAACTACCATTATTATGTATAAAAATGTATTGGAAATAATGACGATTCGATAGAACAAGCACATACATATATAAAAAATATGTTTTTTTATTTTGTAAATTAGAATGAAATTACTTGTTGCTTTTAGAACGCAGCGCTGATTCTGCAGCTTTTTACGTTTCTTTTATTATTTTATTGGAGAACAACTACAAAAATCAGCTTCCTTACTAGTTATATTTCATTTTCTCTTCTGAATGACTATAGGTCCACGTCTCATATAGCCTCGCTGCTGAACGGGACGTTAAACTCAAAATCAACTCAACTCTTCTGAATGAATATATGAATAAATAAATATTTAGTTCCAGAAAATGGTCAGTATTTGTTTTCGTGAGTTACTTAAACTCGAATTTTGGATAGTCAAAAATTTACAGTAGGCACTTTATATTATCTCTACTTATTTATAAATGTTGCAGTATGTAAATCTAGAAAAGTAGTAAAGCTATGAGAAAACTTCGTCTTACGCGTATTAAACTGACGGAATATAATTTTATGAGATCAAATGTGGATTCTGAGGGAAGAACGCATTGAAGTTTTTGAAACATTTTTGAAGAAATGAAGAATCGTTAGATTTTCACTGCATGAAACTTTTTAAGACAATATTTATTACCAATAAATTTTACGGCTAAACAACGAAGTACGAATAAGTGAAGTATGTATTTATGAATCGGAAAATATTCATCACTTTTAATAAATTTTAATTTTAAATAATAGAATGGGATATTTGTACTTTACGAACTCGCTGTATGTTCTCGGCACTTTACATATATATACAGAGGGAGAGAGAGAGATAGAGGAGTTGAATGGAGTTGATTTTGAGTTTAACGTCCCTTTCAGCAGAGAGGCTATATAAGACGGGACCAACTGATTAACGTGCAATCCGAACCAAATGAGCTCCCGCCAGGAATCGAAGCAGGTCTCCCATGCAAAAGGCGCATATGCTAACCGCTTAGCGACGAAGGAGCTCGCAGAGGGGGGAGGGAAGAGAGAAACACTATTTAAATTTTTACTTCCCAACTTGAAACATTAGAAAATTTTCCGGTTCCCGAAAGCTAATTGGAAAATTATAATTTGTTGCTGACTAACTTTCCTCTAAAGAAATTCAATTTTGTAGCTCAATGTGCAGTTAAATTTAGTGGAAAATTTCCCACGTAACATTACTATATATAATATCCAAAATTGTCCAGCTTATGAAAAGTTTTTTCCACTTGTTTCTACATCGTAATGAAAATTTTCCGATCCATTAATACTCCTTTCACTTGTTTCTACAGAGCAATAAAACTTTCCGATTCACAAAAGATTGTTTTACCTTTTGCTTCAAAATGACGAAAAATTTCCGACTCATAAATAGTTCTTCAATTTTTCCATAGAAGACAAAAAATACTTCGATTCATGAAAAAAAAAATATTTCCCTTGTTCCTACATAGTATTGAAAATTGTCTGAGCCATGAACATTTTCAGATTCTTTAAATGATCTTTCACTTTTTAACATTTCTATACATGAATTCAATGAATTTTATGATTACTAAGGAGTTGGTACTTGATCACTGATATTTTTAGAACAGAAAATTTTCCGGAAAAATATAGAGGAAAATTTTGCGAAATGGAAAATTTTCCACCTCACATCACTATGTGGGAAGCTGTGGCATACAATCTCTCTTACGATCCTGATCCTGGCGTAAAACGGCACCGTTTATAGAGATCTTTATTTCCTGGACGATGGACTACTTCCCTAAACAATTTCGTTCAGATTCGGCCAGTAGTTACTGAGAAATAAAGTACCTTATACAAGACAAGCTGAGCCTGTCCCTGATCGAGTTCTTTCGCCAAAGATAGTGATCTTTATTCCTCAGACGACGGGGTATCTGTCCACCAAATTCGGTTCTAATCTTCCCAGTAGTTGACGAGAGATAAAGATCTAAATAGATATTAAGCAAGACAACAGATGCCGCCCCTCAAACGTCATAAAAGAAGAAATAGTTTCATGAGGATTTACATTATTTCCTTTTGAAACAGTTTAAATTTTGATATGTCACATTCAGATCAAACAGAAATCAAGCGATATCAGTAATATTTCTATGTCAAATTATCGTCCGGACGTGTATCTTTCTTTTGCACAAACAAAACAGTAAGTTCAATGGACTTATATTCTCCTACTGCTAATTTTTGTTTTATAAGATTCCTATTATGGCATTGCCTAAATTTTTAATATTTGAATGGTACAGTAAGCAAGTATTTGCACAAAATGTATTACGAACTATGAACCCAGAATCTTTTTTTTTTTTCCAGAGAATTGTACAAAAAGGACACCCCAAGAATAAGCTACCACTAATACATTTTTTCATAACAAATGAATTATGCCATATTGTTGTGTCAACAATGAAATATATATTTATGAAGTATGAACAAAATTGCCAAATTCTTTTTTTTTTTTCGAGAAAACCGTACGAAAATCTACTCCCTAAAAATAAACAACTCCTCGTACAATTCTTCAGAACAAACGAGTTCTGTCACATGATCAGCTTATTATTGAAATATATAACTATGAAATAGAATACAAGACCACGTGAGTCGTTTTTCATAAAAAAAATCGTCTGAAAAACTCGATCCAATAATAAACTATCTCTAGTATATTTTCTCAAGACAAATGAGTCATGTTATATTATCAAATATTAATTGATGCAATGTTTACAGGGCCGAATTTAGAGGGGGTGCACCGGTGCATATGCAACCCCCTTCGTTGTAAATATACACTATCTAAAACGAGAAGCTAGTAGAGAAAATACCAACAATTTCCGAAGCTTTCTGCCATCATGTTTGCTTTTGGGGCTTAAAAGAAAGCAGAGCTTTGCAAAAGCAATAGAATAGTTTAAGTCGATTTTCTAAAGGTTGAAGGAAAAGGATTCACCAAGCAAAACAATTGAGTTGTTGAGTTGATTTTGAGTTCAACGTCCCTTTCAACAGCGAGGCTATATGAGAAGAGACCTACTGATTAACGTGGAATCCGAACCACATGAGCTCCCACCGGGAATCGAACCCGCGTCTCCCAGCAGAAGAATTGTCATGAATTTGTCAAGTAGGGAAGAAAGCAGAAACCAGGGAGAGGGAACATTTTTCCTGCGTAACACTTGGGGCCTCCTATGAAATACTTTCCTCCGTTCTATGCATCAGCGTTGTCAGGGGTAAAGAATATTGTCATATGTCACTTTGACGAGTTGCAGTGTGATTGGTTATTTTGGTAGTTATTAGTACACAACAATAATCACAATCCTGGACAATCCTGGATCCGGCCCTGCTTATGACATATGAAAAAAAAAAACATGAGTTGTATTTGAGAAAATCATCCGAAAAATGATAGTCGCAAGAGTAAACTATCTTTTCTCGAATTTTCCGAGAAAAATGAGATATCAGAATATGGAGTTGTTGAAAAATTTATTTCTGTAATATAAACAAAATCGTTCGATTCGTTTCCGAGAAAATTTCATTTTTTTTTTTTTACTTTCAATATTTTGTAAACTGCCCTTAATTTCAGGGATAGAAATAAAATTCGAAAATTTCCTCTGCATAATCATATGCCATTAAAAACCTTAGGTTTAAAATTTATTTGACATATGTTATGGTCTCTAGGTGAGTGTACAACTGGACGAACGACCGAACAAACGGACTCATGTTGAGAAATCACTTTTTCAGTATCTATGGACCATGAAACTTATAAATCCATTGGAATCTCCAATTCATTTTTTTTTTTTTTTTTTTTTTTTTTTTTTACGATCACTGTAGTTTATTCTCTTCCTTCGTCTCTAGAAAGTAAGAAAAAAAAAGTAGAGACCGCATGACAGTTTATGTCTGAGATTGATGGCATTTCCTCTAAACTATTATTATTATTATTTTACGCGGGATAATTTTGGAACTAGGGGGAGCCAAAATCAGGTAAAATGACCATGTTTACAGGATAAATGAGTTAATGTTAGGTAAGTGTAATAACTAACTGGGGATGATTCGGGATCGGGATGGTTCCAGATAGGGATCAAGTACCTGGATAAAACCTATATATCGTCTGAAAGCTCTTGCCATGAGAAATACGAAACCATTTTCAAATCACGGGCAAACCCACAACTTCGCCCTACAAGGGGCCAGTTTGTTGGTGTTTGTGACCCTATGTATGACATATTGGACAGAAGTAAAAATGAATGTTACGACCCATAACACGTAAGCATCTGAGCCCATTATGTTCCTTTTTGGCTCGTTGCTAGAACGTGGCTCCGGCAAGGATTTTGTAATATCACTTTGCACCCATACGTACCCATTTGGTCAGTGTTGCCAACGAATTGTAAATATAATGTGGCAAATGGTTCCTCTACCACTGGACGTATATCATGTAACGTGGAATAAACATCATTCGTCACTAGGGAAAATATATTTTGGACGTATTCCTCTGTCAAGGAACCCAGTTTGTCAGTGTTGCCAACCAATTGTAAAAATGAGAGAAATGATGATAAATTTATACACCACCTTGGTAGAAACATCACACGATCACACGAAACATCACATCATATAGCAAAAGAAAAAAATGAAATCATTAAGTTTTACGTCCCACGCTTATGCCGGTTAGGTTAAAGGAGACAGTGATTGATGAGAAATGAATGAAATGGTGGAATGATGAAAGTGGGAGGAAACGGGAGAACCCCGAGAAAACCCACGAGCACGGTGTTTGTCCCCCACAAAGTCCACACGGCGCGAGATGGGATAGAACCAAGGACCCCAAGCAACGGAAGTGAACGCTCTACCACTGTGCCACCGCGCCCACAGTTTCCTGAAAAGAGAACGTAGAAAGGTACAACTCTACGATGAATGTTTTAAATTAAAAGACGTTGAATGTTTATTTTCTTATATGAACACGTACGACAGTTTAATTTTCAACGAAATTGTCTATTCTGACACTTAAAAGAATAACAATATTACTCACTAATTGGCTGGTTCCAGTGAATAACCGGCTAAGTCGACTTTTTTTTTTTTTTTTTTTTGAAAATTAAGATTTTACAGCTATAAGCTTCTTTTGGTGAGTTCTACATTGTGTAGAAGCGGCTAAGACGAATTAATAAAATTGAGAAAGTTACACCATTTGGTTATGTCAAAATTAGCCAGGAAACTGTTATAAAATTTACCTTTAAACTGCTCTCCTGTAAAATTTACTTTTCCCGACTTAAGCGGTTATTCACTGGAACCAGCCAATTATCCCTTTTGGTGAAAGGTTCTTCCGGTTCTTTGATGTAATTCTTTTTTATCTTAGTAACTCGTTCGAACACTAACCAGAGAAGTGATGAAATATTTTAAAAGGAAGAAGGAAAGATAAAGAGAAGCGACACAATGATGTTAATATTTTTTGCTTGATTACTGTAAAACCAGAAGTTTACTTAAAAAATGCATTGCCTTTGCAGAGGACCCATCCTAGAATAAATAGCAAATATATAGGGTATTGTAATAGAACACCGTAAAATCCTATAGGAAAGGATTTGTAAAAGTACAAACCGTGGTGAACAGATTTCAGTAGCTCGCGGCGTGCAGTGCACAGGAACACAGCATTTATTTCCCAGTCGAGTCTGTCCCTGACTGAGATCGCCATCGTATGTACTGTATTCTCTAGATGATGGATTATTTCTCCACAGAATTTCGTTCAGATTCGACCAGTACTTTGCATGAAGTAAACACACACACACACACACACACACACACACACACATATATATATATATATATATATATATATATATATATATATATATATATATATATATATATACAGGGTGGTTTGTAACTCCATCGACAAACTTTGGGAGGTGATTCTTTATATGAAATGAAAGAAAAGGTTCTAATAAACATGGGACGAAAAACATCTCCTTTCAGAGTTATGAACCGCCGAAAATTCGAAAATTCACGTTCGAAATTGAGGAAATTGAGTTATAGGGATACTCCTATAAGTACTAATAACGCGTTCGTTCCCCCGATAACGGAGGATGGTAAAACATGGGTATTTAGATAGTTCGCATACTAGTTCCTGTGTAATTCCTTAAACCGCTTGTTATAATTCCTATAGTTTCTAAGGCAGGGCGTTTCGAAACATGATTTTTCGAATTTTCGCTGGTTCATAACTCTCAAATGAGACATTTTTCGACCTATGTTTATAAGAACTTTTTTCTTTCATTTCATATAAGGAATCACCTCCCAAAGTTTGTCAGTGGAGTTACCTACTACCCTGTATATAAACCTAGGTATATATATGAACGAACGGACGTACAGATGGACCGTCGAAATTTCGAAATCGATTTTTTCACAATCAGCATTCTTTCTCTTCTGCTTTTCACGCTCGAAAGTAAAAACCAAAACGTATAGATGGTAAATGAGAGATTGTTTCTTAGATTGACCGGATTGTTTTTAAACTATGGTTGTTAATGTTCATAAAGGTTGTTCATAGTGGTTGTTAACGTTCGAAATTGTTCATAAAACTCGATAGAGAACAAATTTTGAGAAAGGGAGTTATGTATGTAATAGGTATGTTTTTTTATGCTACCAATCGAGCTGTTAAATCAGAATTAGTAAATTTCAATATGTGCTGTGTATATAACATATTACCTCATAAGCATTTTGTCATAACTCGATAGAGCTTATGTACAATAATAACAAAAATGCAATCCCAGTAAGAAAGATGTTTTGTGCTCTATCGAGGTGTGGAAAAACGCTTTTCAATTTCAAATTTCAACAAAGTTTAAAATTAAAATTTTAAAACAGTGACCAAAATATTTTAAACAAGAGTTCACAAAACAGAATATTCTTGAATAAGAAATTTCAAAGTAATCAACCAATCAGATTCCATATATTTTTTATTCTTATATTTTTTTTTATTTTGACAATTGTAATGCTTACATGAGAAATTCTCGTGGTTTGTATGCTAATGAAACAGGCAAATACATAAATAAATAAATAAATGATCGACTAACGGCCTTAAACTATGGGCAGTGACTAAAGTTCAAAATGTGAAATTGTTATTGCTAAATATTCATTGTTTTTAATAATTAACTGTCAGGTTGCAAGGCATATTTTCCCCATTAATCACCAATCATAAGGAGCAGCAATTTTGAAACAAATTTTACAAGATTGATCGAAAACAATTTTCAAACTAAAACAAATTATTTTTTTAATTGTTTCCAAAAGTATTAAACAAAGATTTGAACGTAATTTGCCAATCAGATTCTACCAAAAATAATTTTCTACCAATGACCTTAAGCTATGAGTCGTAAGTAGAAATCTAAGGTTCAACGTGTCAAATGATTAATGTACATCAATAGTTACTATCTATCAGACTTCAGCGCCAAAACTTAGAGATAAACCAAATCAAATATCACAAAATATAACTTTCCACCAATGACTGGCTATGTAATATACTCATCTATACTGTTTGCCGAGCATTGTTAGGGTCATCAAGTCTAAGAGGCTTAGGTGGGCAGGACATGTAGCTAGGATGGAAGAAAGTAGAAACGCTTTCAAAGTCTTGACTGGAAGACCAATCGGAAAACGACCATCAGGAAGACCTAGGCGCAGATGGGAGGACAATATTAAGATAGATCTCGCAGAAATAGGAACCCAAGTAGAAACTGGATCCAGTTGGCTAAGGAAAGAAGTCATTGGAGAGCTTTTCTGAACGCAGCATTGAACATCCGGGTTCCATAAGCCATAGAGTTAGTTATAAAATCCCATAATATAGTTAAGCATCTTATTCAAGATAAAGTCAAAATACTCGTAAATTAGAATTTTTGGTAATTTTTACTCCTGCAATTAATCAACGTGAACCACATAAATTTACAAAAAATATGTAGGCTGATCAAAAAGAACTGATCATCAGTGTTTATAAGGTGAATACAACAGCAAGGCACAGAAAACGAAACAGGCCTGTGTACTTGAAGAATTGACGAATAGATCGAGCACACTTTGAAGGCCATGAAATTAGGAATGTGACCTTGGCAGCCGTTCAACCACACGTAGTATTCAGTTTCGCATAAGGCAATATGGAAATAAAACGCGAAGAACAATATGGTGCATTGAAATTCTGTTTCATCATTATGACCCTGACTCCAACCAGCAGAGTTCTGTCACTCCAGTCTCCTTCATCATCAACACTCAAGAAAGGAAGAGAAGTTATGGTCATCTCGATATTCGAGGAATGATGTACCAACATGTCGTCTCAGTACACACAACTGCCACGAGAGTGTATTATAAGGGTGTATTCATAACTTTCCAAGGTCACATTCATCGGAAAGGAACACATTTGAAAGAGACAAGGATGAATGCTACACCGTGATAACGCCAGGCCCACATTGCCTATATTGTTATTGACTATCCTGCAGAGATCAATGTTCCGTGTGTACTCCATCCACCATATAGCCCTGATTTAGCCCCTTGCGATTGCTTTCTTTTTCCAACTTTGAAGAAACACCTTCGCGGTCGGCGTTTCGCATCTTGAGGGGCAGTGGTGAAAGCTGCGGAGACGATTTTGAAGGATCTGTCCAAAAATGGCTTCCAATATGTCTTAGATGATAGGCAAAAACGTTGGGACGTGTGCACTGCATGTAATGGGTTGGAAAAGACGATTAGCATTTGGAGGATTAGTACAGGTAATTATGTTTTATACATTTATGATCATTCCTAATTGATCAGTCCTCGAATAAACTCAGGTCATAGAAAACAATTATCAAATTTTGTTTTAGACAATTCCCAAATTTAAGGGAATAACTAACGTATTCCTCCAAAAATTTAAGGAAAATGCCTCAAGACAGTCACGTCCAATGAACCAAAATGAGTCCCTGTATTTATAAATATAATAATATGTTACAATGAAACTACATCATACAACATAATTTAGATCACAAATATTCTAAATATGAAACTTTTGGCTATTTTCTTATCCATAGAAAGAGAAAAAGTTGACCTTCTACATCAGCGAATACCTCAGTCCTAAAGACCATTTACCAATTTCTTAGTTTTGAAAATTTCCAAAATTAACGATAGTATGTTCCCAAAATTTCAAGGAATATATCGTGCTAATCCATATTCTATTCAAGAGAAGAACTCATTATACTCATTCATATGATTTTCCCTCTGATAACATATCAGTTTTCTCATCATCCTGGTATTGGATCACCACAAAAATTCAAACTTCCCTCCAAAAAAGAAAATAGTACTCACGTATATTTTCAACATTTTAACATTTTAACATTACAAAGTCAATCATCCAAAGTTACAGTTATATATTAGAGTCCTAGAGAAAATTTTTTTGAAATTTTATTTTTTTGAGACTTCCTAAATTTAAGGAAATTTTAAGAAGAGAGCATGAATATACCCTTGTCTTATGAGAGAGAATAAAACCCTGTACTGAACCATACAAATTCATAGCGTGACAAAGCCTTATCAGACAAGGTAAATTAATTCAATAACTCACAACATGGTGAGCACATAGCAAACTAAAATAATTTGTGAATTTATATACCTATAGAAGAGAATAATCAGAACCACCAAATTTACAGTTATATATTCCAGAAAGCATTTCCCAAATTACGTTTCTTGACAATTCCTAATAATTTTTGACAATTATACTCAGAAATGTGATTACACTCTCTCAGATTTTAAGAAGGAACATCAATGTACTCATTTCTTAGGAAAAATGCTGACTTGTACCCATAACCTCATGAAAAAAGGATAAAATAGGTAAAAAAAAATACTTCAGAAATTTGATTTTTTTTTTTTTTTTTTTTTTTTTTTTTTTTACACTTGGAGGGTAATAAGATGGAACAGCCAATTTTACAAAGCTACATAACTTGACCTTATACCAGTATACCAAATTTTGCTTTGGTAGTTCCCAAAATTTGCGTGGGTTGTCCTATGCACCCCTCCCAAATTGTTGAAGAGGCCGCCATATTGATTGCTTAACTTAAGAAGGTGCAGGTCTGTACCCAGCCCAAAAATGTAGGGGGGGCGGCTGAAGTGAGGGAGGCCGATGCAACCATATCATAGTTCATAACCATATTATAGTTCATTTGCCAGTCTACCGTGAAAATTTTAGGGGAGGCAGTCAAAATGTAGGTGGGCGCCCCCCCTAGACTACCCCTGGATACGGGAATGAGAATGTGTGGTCCCAATTACGAGTAAATCATTGATCCCGAGCCATAGATCATATGGTTTGAGTCAGGGACCATAAAAGCGAGTACTATTGATGCCATAATGTTCTAAGTCTTTATGCCAATGCAGTATTAGATCATTATCTATAACGAGAAAGCTATCTTACAAGTAAGGCATCTAGGAACTTAAGAAACAAACACGGTGAGTTGTTACTATTCATGGTAATGTACATATTCACCATCGCTGACGTACCTGCTCCCTTCGAGAAAACACCTCGTGCAACCGCATGGGCCTTCAAGTTCCCTCTGACCAGGCTCGGTTACATGACCAGTGTGACCACCCAGGTAAATATATTTCGTACTATGCAGAAAAAAGTACTAGATCTGGGAAAAAAATACTAAAATTTTATCTACTCCCGTTTCAACTTATTTGTGACATTTAACGACATTAATATCTTATTAGAAGGTTTCCGGCAACCCCCCTTGCCCTATGGGTGGAGGAGCAACCCTCTTGAAAGAATCCACAACTTCAATTTTTTTTTACAGCCAAAATTTGATACAAACTGTGCAAACCATTTACATTCTTCCAAGTTTAATTTTACACCTCCAAACGAAAACTCCTGGCGGAATCCCTGCTTAAATGTCGTATTCGAACTCACTGTAAAATTACTAAAGTAACATAAGTATGACAAATACATATGAATAAAGGATGTTGAGAGAAAAGAGGAAACAACATAAAATGCGCTATAGAGAAAATCGAGTTTGAATTCCTTATTAGTCTGCTGCTTAAACGGATCACGAAATATGTAATATTGTTTACTGTGGTCATTTATTAGTTGGAGGAGGGAACGGGACGGCACATATGTCCCACTTTCGCTCTTGTAAATAGCACGGTTGAGAAAAAGGCAGAAAAAAGTTGCAGGAACAGTGAAATTTGCGTACATTGCTAAATTCTCATGAGATTCCTTTTTCTCTCCCAAATGTATTTATGAGAAAAGAAGAGAAAAAGAAAAGTACTTGATTTGTTGGTGAACGTACTAGAACACTAAAATATTATAAAAGGTAGTATCTAATATGAAAGTACTGGCGATGGTCACACTCTATATGATATCATGCTTTTCACTTGACATCTAGCACAAGTTGATTTCTATTTTCTTGCACCTTAGTTTTTATGACAAATATCTGGATGCGGTACAGTCTCTAGATGAGTGCACAACTGGATTAACGGACGAACCTACGTATAGATGTCGAAAAATCACTCTTTCAGTATGTACGGGCCATGAAACGTGTAAATCCACTGAAATCTCGAAATCAATTTTTTCAGGATCGACACACTTTATTCTCTGCCTTCGTCGCTCGAAAGTAAGGAAAAGAAGGATAGAGGGTGCATGAGAGATTATTTCTGAGATTGAGCGGATTATCTCTAAACTATGATTGTTATTACTTTACGCTTCTGAAGATTTGTCGATACAAAGATTTTAACGGAAAATTACTTGAGATTCCTTTACTGACTTCTATTTTGCATACAATACTTGTGAGTAATATTGCTTTTTACAGCTTTTCATATTATACTTTACCTTTATTTAAAATATCACAAGAGACAACACTGGTATAGCTTGAAAGTTTAAATTTTCTAATTTCTGACAGGAAATGAGACACGTAAGCTACAGAGCTTTGCGTTCTCCGTTCCCTAATTAGTGTTATGATGGTGGAGAATTTTTGGTGGGTATATGGACGGCCGTTTGCAAGAATCTAGCCTGTACCAACCACCAGTGTTGCCACACTTGGTACAATTGTATCAAATTCAGCCCATTTTGTCATTCATTGGCCCGTTGGTACCACGCTGGCATTTTCAGCCCCTTTTGTGAAAAAGTTGGTACAATTCTACCCAGTTCAACACCATTTAACAAATACTTGTCACATTTTCTAAAGAGTCGGTAAGATTTCACTTGCATCTCACGTTACTTATACTATGAGTTGGACTCTTAAAAAATGCTGTTGAACTTGTATCCTGTGGCGTTGCACCGCTTAATACTTAGGACCTTTGTGTAGAAAATTCGTAATTCGAACTATACTGGGAAAAAGTGATGCTGGATGGGCACTTCCGCACCGCGCATGAAGAAGACGAGAATGAAGCAGCATGGTGGAAATATTATCTTCAAATCTCAAAAGCACAAACACGTTGAATCAAGTGTTGAATATTCTGAAGAAGCCCAGCGTGTGCTCAAGTAAGTCTATAATTTATGTCATTGCAAAGATTCTCTACACCAAAAGATAATAGCACAAAAAATACATTGACATAATTGCTGGCTTAGAGGACTAAGTTGTTTATTAGTGACGCCATATTGACGAATATAAAGAAATCCGAACATTTCTGCGTTTTATAGATCTATATCGACACGTTGATTTGTGCTCTTGGAAGAGGGGGGTTGTTTTAGAACATTACCTCTTTCAGTTTCGTGTTATAGAGCTGTGTATTCGATTGGTATAAAATTCAGCCCTTTTTGTTTCAATTTGCTACTATTTTTCAGCCCACACCAGAGCTAGGACTATGGCAACACTGCCTACCCCTATATATGTTCTTTCATTCTTATTTCAAGGTAAATGTTCGTTGGAATATAAAAATATTTGTCGGGTATACGCCATATAACTCCCTTTATACCCCATTACATCCCTACTCTTAATAGCTTAAATTTTTAAATAAATGCAAAACGTTAAATGAAAAAATCTCATCTAAATAGTTTCAAAACCTAATATAAGGTGTACTTTTCAACCTAAAAATGGCAAATACAAATGTTCAAACTAAAGAAAAAGTTTAAAACACTGATTAAGAAAATTAAGCAAAAAATTTCAAAAACTCATGAAAATTATCAGCGAATCAAATTGTACCAAGTCCTAGTTTCTCAACCTATAACACTAGATTATGAGTCGTAACTACAATCCTAAGATTGAACTTATTTTAAAACAGTGATCAAAATATTTTTAATCAGAAGTTTTCATAACGTTTGAAAATTCTTATTAAGAAATTTGAAACTAATCAACCAATCAGATTCTACCAATTACGATCTACTAACGGCTTTAGACTATGGGTTCTGACTAAAGTTCAAAGTGTCAAATTCTTACTGTTACGTATTAATTGTTTTTATTAATTAACTAACAGATTTCAAGTCCTATTTTTCTCACATCAACGACGTCAAATTATGTCATAATCACAATCAAAAGAATTCTTTTCACACAAAGTTTTCATAGGATGAAAAATTTTTCGAAGTAAAAAAAAACAAAAAAAAATTAAAAGATTTTTTTAAACCTGTCCAAAAAATTTGAAGAAATATTTGAAAGTAATCATCTAATCAGATTCTACCCATAATCATTTTCCACCAATGACATAAGACTATTAGTTGTAACTAGAAATCTAAGGTGCAATGTGTCAAATTGTTAAGATAAGATCATGTTACAACGACTATCTATCAGGCTTCGAGCCCAAAAGCTTGAGTTAGAGGTCAAGGAATCAAATTTCACAAAATATGACTTTCCACGAATCACTTTATGCCATGTAATTTACTAATCTATTTATTAATATAATATAATTGTCTCTTATTCTAGACGAAGTCAACATTCTAGTAAATTAGAAATTTGATATTTTTCACTCATCCAAGGAATCAACGCGAGCCATTTAAATTTACAAAAATATATATTCATGTCATAGAAAACAATTATTAAATTTTGCTTTTGACAATTAATAAATTTAATGGACACTTTTCTCTCAAAAAATTAAATGAGAATGACTCACGATGATCCTGTCTAACGAACCAAACTGAGTCACGGTATTCATGAATATAATAATATGTTAGAATGAATCTATATTTTATAGGTACACATGCTACTAGATTTGAAAAAAATTTGCAATTTTCAAACGCATAGAAGGAAAGAACATGAACCTTGCACATCTATAGCAGAAAATGCCTTAGTCCTAGAGACCATTCACAAATGTTTTACTGGTGGACAAACACCGTGTGCGTGAGTTTCCTTGGGGTTCTCCCGTTTCCTCCCACTTTCTTCATTCCACAATTTCATTCATTACTCATCATCACCATCTCCTTTAGTCTAACCGGCATAACCGAGGGACGTAAAACTCAAAGATTTCATTTCTTTTCACAAATGTTTTAGTTTTGACAATTTACAAAATTAATGGTAGGAACCTTCGAAAATTTCAAGGAATATATCGTGCTACCTCATGTTCTATTCTAGAGAAGAACTCATTGTACTCATTCATATGATCATACCCTCCGATAAAATATCATTATTCTCATCATCCTGAACTTTGGATCATCCCCCAAATTCAAATTTCCCTCCAAAAAAAGAAAATAGTACTCACGCATATTTTCAACATTTTTTAAATTATAGCAGAATACAAAGTCACCCAAAGTTACAGTTATAAATGTTCGAGTCCTAGAGACATTTTTTTTTTTTTTGAAATTTTAGTTTTTGAGACTTCCTAAATTTAAGGAATAGTCGAACACTGCCCTCCCAAATTTTAAGAAGAGAGCATCAATTTACCCTTGTCTTATGAGAGAGTATAACACCCAGTTCTGAACCATACAAATTCATAACGTGACAAAGCCTTATCAGACAAAGTAAATTAGGTCAATAACTCACTACATGGTGAACACATAACAACTTGGGAAACTATTTACCCATAAAAGAGAATAATCAGAACCACCAAATTTACACAGTTATATATTCCAGAGAACATTTGCGAAATTTAGTTAGGTTTTTTTTTTTTTTTTTTGACAATTTCCAATGATTTTTCACAATTATTCTCAGAAATTTCACTTTACACCCTTTCAAAATTGTGAGAAGGAACCACAATATACTCATCTGTTATGAAAAAGAATGCTCTCTTGTACTCATAGATATAATTATATAAAGTCACAAAACCTCAACAAAGAGAACAAAATAGGTGGAAAAACCTCCCAAATTTGACTTTTTCCCATTTGTTTTTACACATGAAAAGGAACAAGATGGAACAGCCAATTTTATATAGCTACGTTCTTTGGTCCTATACTACTATTAGGGATGGGCAAAATCGTTTTTTATAAAAACCGGAAACCGGGTTCTAGGAAAACCAAGACCCGATAAACCGACATTTCGGTTTTCTTCAAAACCGGTTCGGTTTTCACCGAAACTGGTTTCGGTAAAAACTTTTCGAAAACACATAAAACTATTTCTGTGGAAACGGACTCGGTTTCCGGAGAACAACGAAACACTATTCTGGTCAGAAATAGAACAAATTTTGGAAAAAAAGGGAACCGGTTTTGAAGAGAACCGAAACCGTTTTTTTTGAAAATTTTAATTTCGGTTCTAAAAACCGAAAACCGATATACCTGCGTTTGTGCCCAGCATTAACTACTATACAAAATTTTAATCCTAGCAGTTCCCAAAATTTACGTTCTTAGTCCTATCCACCTCTCCCAAAATGTTGAAGTTGGTCAACGTATCCATTGCTTAATTTAGGTATTGTCCTAGGTACGAGTAGGTCATTGAGCCTGAGCCATGAATCATGTGTTTTGAGTCAGAGGCCATTAACTCATGAAGGACTGAGTATTAATGAAGCCATGATGGACTGAATTTTTATTTCAATGCAGCCTTAGGTAATGATCTATAACGAGAAAGCTATCTTACAGGTAAGGCGTTTAGATACCCAAGAAACACAGTGCGTTTCTACTATCCATGCATAGCTTCTATTCACCGTCGCTGACTTGCCTGCTCCCTTCGAAGAAATACTTCATAATATCGCATGGGTCTTCAGCTTTGTCCTGCTCTGATTCTATTAGATGACATTCATGATTTTCAAATGATATCTGGCACGGTTAGTTTGTATTTTTTGAATTTTAGTTTTTATGGCCAATGTCCTGTCACTTTATTTATACCTGTAACGATTAAGGATTCTTCAAGTGAATCTCTACGCAGGAATGGAACTCCTACCAGAAGAAATAATACATAAAGTACTGGGAGTGCATTTCATGATGAAAAATGTACATATTACATGAATTCATGTATGCTTCTGTACATTGTCATATCAGGCTTTGTATGTGTTATTCTACATTAGGAAAGAGAAGTACTTGCTAAATACTGCTACATGTATTCTCAGAGAAAGTAATAGAACTAGGCTGCCTTACAGATGAAGTGTGAGATCAAATTTTATGAGACACCAGTCATTTATTTAGTAAAAAAGTATAGCTTTACTAACAATTAATAAAGTGTACAAATAGATTTGAATTTATGAAGTTTTAGGGAAAGAGTCCGGATACAATGAATGCCCTAAGCAGGTACATCCCTCATGTATAGTTATTTTACAATCAATAATTATATGTGTGATCAAGTTTACAGCAAAAGGAATTTCATCTATTACTTTATTGTAATGGGATAAATTTCAGAGGAAAAGAGGGGCAACAGATGTGAAAAACTGTGATATTTTTTTATAAAAATGTATTAACATGATTGTTTTATGGTTACAGTAACTCGTTCTAAGTAGCCTAGAATTCAAAACAAACAACTTTGAATAAATAGCATATGAAACATTTTCATAAGCTCGACAATTGATTCCTGAAAATATGAGTTATAAATATTCGACTCTGCGGTGCATGTTTTAAATTTAAAAAAGACATTTTGGGCCTTATGCAGACTCGCTCTGACGCGTGATTAGTGCCATACTAAAGACTTCGACTAACATATGTTTCCTGCAGTAGTTAGGCCTTTAGTATGACGCTAATCATATGTCAAAACGACTCTGCATAAGGCGGTTTATGTTTATTTTATTCATATTTGTTTTATTTTTGAACCACGTGCGACAGCTTCACTTTCAACGAAATTATCTATTCTAAAACTTAAAAAATATATATATATTACGCTATCTCACACACTAATTTACCCTTTTGGTGAAAGGTTTTTTACGTTCTTTGATGTAACTCGTTCTATGTTAGTTACGCGCTTGTGTTAACACAAACCAGACAAAGAAGATTAAAAAAAAAAGATGAGCGACAATTAATTATGTTGATATTTCAAGGCTTGATCAACACTAGTTTCTTTTTTTAAAAATCGGAAGTTAACTTACAAAATTCTTTGCCTTTGCAGAGCACCCTTCCTAGATAAAAAAAATAAGAAGTATGTGCGTATTGTAATAAGGGGAGGATCCAGGACCGACTTCAGGGGGGGGGCGGTGGGTTATCATACTACTACTTTTAAGGGCTTCGAACTTTGGAATTGGTTTTATTTATATATATATATAAAAAGAAAAGTTCCTCTTCTGGGGGGATCGCCCCGATCTCCCCCGGATCCGCCCCTGATTGTTATTGTATGCCGTAAAATATTGTAGGAAATGTTTTATAAAAATACAAACCGTGATGAACTCATTTCAGAAGCTCGCGTCATGTAAAGCTATGGAACACAGACTCTCTTGCCGAATCGGTCCTGTCCTTGGCTGAGATTGACACGGTTAATAGGGTATTCTACAAACGATGGATTATTTCTCCACAGAATTTCGTTCTGATTCGACCAGTAAACAAGAAGTTAAAAAAAAAACTACACACCCACGGACACTCGTACACACAGAGAATTCGTGTTATTCTTCAGTTCAAAATCTCTTGTCTATATTTCCGTCGATGGAGTGGGATCTTAAAATATATAAAACGATATTCATGGTTGCGAAACATGGTCGCTTACTCTGAGGGAAAAACGAAGACTGAAAGTATTTGAGAACAAGATCATACGACGAGTATTCGGACCCAAGAGGAACAGGAATGTGGAATGGCGGAACCTTCATAACGAGGAACTACAGAATTTATACCGTTTACTAAACATTATTAGGTTCATCAAGTATAGGAGGCTCAGGAAGACAGGTCATGTAGCCAGAATAGAGGAAGTAGGAACGCCTTCAAAGTCTTAACGGGAAGCCGAAGCGGAAAGGGACTATTAGGAAGACCTAAGCGCAGATGGGAGGACAATATTAAGACGGGTCTCGCAGAAATAGCAATACAAAATAGAAACTGGATACAGTTGGCTAAGGATAGAAGTCGAGGGAGAGCTTTTGTGAACGCGGCATTGAACCTCTGTGCAGGCCTGTATCCAGGGGGTCTAGGGGGGCAGGGCCCCCTAAATTTTGGCTGTCCCCTAAAAGTTTCAGGCTAGGCTGGCAAATGAACTATAACATGGTTGGATAGGACCCTCCCCTAACTTCAGCCGGGCCCCCCTACATTTTTGGGCTGGCTACAGTCCTGCCTCTGGGTTCCATAGGCCATAGAGGTGGTTATATATATGTACTTCCGTATATTTACGCCATTAACTAAAAAACAATTGTGCAGGAAAATAGATGGCACTCCGTAATGATCGTAAAAAGGGAATACTCATATTAGGATTTACAGTATATTACTTCCCTCTGAAAACTTTTAATTTCGATACTTCACATCCAGATTGAAGAGAAATCAACCAATAGGGCTAATACTATGCGTCAAGTTACCGTTTGGAAGTGACCCTTTCATTCGCACAAACAATATACTACGTTCAATGGACTTTTATTGTCCAATTGCTACTTTTCTACATCGTAACAAACATCGTTTTTAATAGTTCCCAATATTATCGTGTGGGAAATGGTGTAGTAAGCAATTATTTGCATAAAATGTAATATATCAAGCTATGATCAAACTTACCGGAGTTGTTTTTAAAAAAATGTCTAAAACGTCTCCTTATGAGTACTTTCTTTCATAACAAATGAATTATGCCATATTGTCGAGCTATTAATGGAAGATTTAATTAAGAAACACGAAAAGAAGGCCTAATTTTATTTTTGAGATAATCGTGCGAAAACATCATCCCTTCAATAAACTGTCCCTCGAATCATTTCAGGACCAATGAGCTGCCATACTGTCAGGTTGCTTTTAAAGCGTTTAGTTATGAAATATGATCAGAATCACGTGATTCTATTTCAAAAAAAATCGTCCGAAAAAAAAACTCAACTCCAAGAACAAACTAACTCTAATACATTCTTTCTGAGCGAATGAGTTATGCAATATTATCGTGTAAATAATGAAATATGAAAAATCTTAAAAGCCCTTATTTGAGAAAAATCATACGAAAATCTCTTCCCTAAAAATAAACAACCCCTCGTACATTTCTTCATGACAAATGAATTATGCTATATTATCAGGTTATTGTTGGAATGTATAAGTTTGAAATTGAATGAAAGATCACATGAGTCGTTTTTGATAATATCGTCTGAGAAAAACTCTCCTCAATAATAAACTCTCCCTCGTACATTTTTCTCAAGGCAAATGAGATAAGTCTTATTGTCAAATTATTGATGAAATATTCATTTATGAGATATGAAAAAAAAAAAAACACCTGAGTCATATTTCAGAAAATCGTCAAAAAACTTCACACCCATGACTAAACTATCCTTTATCGATTTTCGACAAAAAATGACTTCTATCATAGTATGAAGTTGTTGTTGACAAATTGATTTTTCAAATATAAACAAAATCGTTAGATCCGTTGTCGACAAAATTTAAATATTGTTTATTTTCATCCTTCTGTAAACTGTTCTAAATTTTAGGGTTAGAAATAAAATTCGAGAAACTCCTTTGGAGAATCACATAACAATAGAAACCTTACTTTAAAATTTAGTTGAGATTTGTTAAACGGTACTATCTCTAGGGGAGTGCACACTCATGTGCAAAATTATTGTCTCATATCTATAACTGTCTTCTTGTAAGAATATAATTTGATAACGATTTTGCAGGGTACTTTTAACACTGATACTATGTATATAATCGGGAAATGTATATTTGTGGTAAATTGCATAGGAAAAGAATTATAAATACAAAAATTAGTATGAGCAAATTGTTATTAAATGGACAAGAAAGTTTTATTTTCGTTTTATTGTTCTTATTTACTGCTCTTTTGACATGAAATTTGCCACATACATGTCTTTGCCAATTATACACATACTAACATTATAAGAAATACCGGGCGAATTGGTTATCAAATTATTCCTACAACAACATATTTATAGACATGCGACAATAATTTTGGACATGAGTGTAGATCAATATTGAAACTAGAAGTTGTTAGAGTTAAGGAAGAACATAAAATGTCTTCTTGGAACACGAAATCGGTTGATAAAATCCAGATATTACCGTTCTGTTTATAATGATTTCAACGGTTTATAACGGTTTGAATATCATCTCAACCAGCCAACTAGATTTCTAACTTTTGGTCCTCAACTTTCTGACCAAAATTCATAATGATGCATGAAGTACTTCTTGAAATATTTTGTCCCCCGGGGAGAGCAGAGACAGAATTTTGACCATTCAAACTCCTTAGAAATTCACCTTAAGAGTCCCTAAGGATTTTTGTTAAGTGATGTGAATTAGGGATGGCCTTTTTCGAAAAATCTGTTCTTCGATTTTCGGAAATTTCATTTTTCGTTTTTTCGTTTTTCACTTTTTCGAAAAATTTTTCTTTTCGTTTTTTCGAAAAAAATTCGTTTTTTTCCGAAAAAAATTCATTTTTCTTTTCTCAAAAAATTTTGTTTTTTCGAAAAAAAAATCGTTTTTCGTTTTATCGAAAAAAATCGTTTTTCGAAAAAAATTTTCATTTTTTCGAAAAAAATTCGTTTTTCGAAAAATTTTTCGTTTTCGAAAAATTCATTTTTCGAAAAAATGTGGCTATCCCTAGTATGAATTTTTCTGTTTACCCCAATGATTTTTAATGAATACGATAAATCAAGGAGACTGTAGTATTTGTGTTTCCGTTGTGTCATGAATAAGTCCCATACGTTAAAGGTAGGTCTCTACAGCTATGAATCCGGCTCGAAATTACAATGCCTAACAGTATGGGGAATGCAGTACTCAGAACCTTCCGAAGAGAGGTGATGGGATACGCCCATTAGGGTGCTTGACCAATGCATATTTCCCACTTATACCTACTGCTGGAAGGAACTCCTTTAGTGAGTGAGTGCAATCCGCAATGTCGGTACCGGAGTGTTTGAAGCAAACACACATTTCGCAGCCTCAAGGTACCGATTTCGCCGATATGACCACAGCTTGCCAGAGTCCAGTGCTTTTGTGAAAGCAATTGCTAGCAAGCACTACCTATGCTTGACTAGGGCTGAGATACCGTGGGCATCTCCAAGGAGATGGCTCATGCAGGCTGCCCATTTGGGAAAGGAATGAACTTGTCCTTCCTGATACCTTGTATTTTCAACTTTGGAACACTTTACTTCACTAGAAATTAATACAGAGCTAACAGAGTAGTAATTTTACACGAAAGAACAAGGTTTGCTCCTCCTGCCTCCTGTTTTGTTTGTAATATCTCGAAAGACAATTTTATTTCAGGAAATTTAAATAAACCATTTACGAAACCTTCAAGTGAGGCATCTTCGGCATGCATGTTGAGGAAAGATGCCCCAGTTTCACAATTTTACAATATGTGTTCATAAACATCATAGAAACAGGTAATTATGCTTTTGTACCACCAATATTACTAACTTTAATTTCTACTAACTATCTATCTAATTATAAAGAAAATTTTCGAGAAAATGAAAATTATTCTCTAGGTACATTTTCTAAATCCGTTTGTAAACAATGGATAAAAATAAAAGAGAAAAAGGAATTATGGACCTTACATATTATTTCATTTGTTCATTTTTTTAAAAACTTGGGTTCTTGCGACACAATTAATGCAGTGACATGCAGTGAACCTACAGTTTATATCCAAACCACCATAAGCGTTCAAATTTTCCAAAGCGTTCACATCGGGAATCGAACCCGGACTTCGTGCACGAAAGGGACACGTACTAGCCACTAGAGCAGAGGGGAGGACGGCTTTCTTTTAATATGTAAAAACTTGCTGCCTGAAAAAGTAATGCATCTCCTTATAACAACGTACTAGCTACAACACTGGTACACCTATGATGATATTTGATGAATTAGTGGGAATGTTCTTCATTTTGCAATGACGGGTAATTGATTAAGAGATTTACCCTTTCAAAATAATTCAACCAGATAAAGGAAATTGTGACAAATCAAGTGTGTCGCAGGACCCCTCTCCCAAGAAATATATATATATATATATATATATATATATATATATATATATATATATATATATATATATATATATATATTAGTATTTTGAACAACTCTCATACATACTAAGCTACCACAAATGGCTTAAAACTCAATCCATGCACATTCTCTTGATTCAGCTTGCTAGGCAACTAGTGTCATTACATATATGTGAAGCCCATTCAGTCAAATGTTGATCACGTAAGGAACGTAAAGAAAATGGTTTATTAGTAGAATATTACATCATTGAAAGCAGACACTCAGCCAGGAAACCCAGCCCTTGCTCCAAACGGAAATTTCCCGTTTGCTTTTGAGCGAACAATTAATTACAGGTTATTAGAGAACATTTAGTGTTTCATTTTTAACATTGTTTAACACGTCATAAACTGGTTGTTCCAAACAGAAATCTTAAACCTTTAGTGGGGCATCTTTACTTCGATTTCACTGGGGCAACTTTCCCAATTTTGAAGCAAAGACGCCGCAGTCGATCATGTGACATACTCATGGACGTAGAAGCACAACAAAGCACATTAGCGTTTGTAAAAGACTGAAGTTCGTAAGAGTCTTCATCCCGACGAAATTAAAATACCGCTAATTTTACAGTAATAGATAAAAGATAATTGAAATATAGAACAAGAGCGCCCTAGACACTATTATTTTGCGTGAGGTAACGTTATCACAAATCACCTACTGGCTTTCCGTTTTCAGCTGTTTAGAAACGTGAAAATAAATGCCGATTTTCAAAATGGCTCGAAATCGAAAGCAGATAAGTGAGTCGTGATAACGGTTTATCACTTATGTTTAAGCAATTATGTTTTATTCATATACTTCTCTTTAACTACCGTCAAGAGCATTACTAAGTTTCACTCTCTAAAATTATAGACACTGAAATAAGAGTAACTTAGCTTTGTGAACAGCCCTGAACAAAGGCAACTTCTTTCACCGATGCAACTTCCACATATATTTACTCAAGACTGTGTACCCTCTCACGCTCATGGCAAGTATTGTGGTCACGACTTACAGGCCTTAGTCAATTCGGGCAGGGGCGTCTTCACTCAGTGGGGCGTCTTCATACGTGTGTTACATACGTCAGGTATATACTATATATGATACGTCCGTCTGTAGGTTATATGAGGTTCTTACCGTTTATATCCAGTTCTTTCTTCCGTACAGAAAGTACGTGTAAACATACATTTTCAGTTGTACGTTTGCTGTTGGATGTTTCATAAGGTTGTACGTTAAATCCAAAAAATACAGGATTTACGCATGTTACCTACGTTTTACGTATGCAACATACGTTTTCTTTCTCACTGTAAATAGAACAGAAAAAAAGATACAAAGAAGGATATTTTATGGAATCGGCTTACCGTTCTAAGAATAAGTATCTAACTTGACCATGCATTCAAATTGGGAGTGGCCCGAATCAACAACGTTAGTTTTAACGTTGGCGAAAACATCAAAAACTGATGTAGATAAGGAGATACTCTTTTCTGCTATCAATCAACCGTACCAAGAATATAAACCACTTCCTGTTTAATCTTGTCTATACTTAAACCGGAAGTGGTAGAATTGAGAGGACATCACATGCAGTCGTTCTTTAAGAAAAATGTTCCGGGGGGCACATTTAGTATTCCTGGGGTGCACACTTAGTATTCCTGGGGGCACACTTAGTATTCCTGGGGGCACTGCTAGTACTATTCTATTTATTAGTATATTGTAGACGTATAATTTTGGTCTCCTCCGGTAGGGCACTCGCAGAGCTCCGGGAGAATGGGCAGTGCTCCCCTAAAAACAGGTCTGGAAGAAACACTGATCACACGATACATAGCAAATTCCTTCACGTGTACATGTAACATTCCTAATTATTCACATTTTTTATATAGTTTTCTTAACATTTTGTTTAATGGAGTGCAAAGAAATCGATTTGCTGTGTTTCTGCATCAAATTTTGTGCATTTGTCTCCAGAATTCCACTCATATTTATGTTATTTCCAAATTCATTTATTGAACGATGTTGAATATTGTAATGTGTAGTAGAGAATCGGTACATGGATTTTCCCATGTTTCTAACAGTCCTGTCTCTACGAATTTGGACCTCCTGCCCTGAGCAGCGAGGAGGTCTTATGATTGATGGTTTGGAATCTCCTGCCCAGAGCAACGCGGAGATTGGAAACGGATATCTTGCCCAGAACAGCTTGGAGGTAAGATAAGGAATTAACTCCCACCCAGAGCACCTTGGAGAAAAAGATAACAAGCGATCAACTGGAACTGGTGTGTTCTGCCTCTTAACGTGCTCTTTTATAACCAGTTTTGCAAACGGGGCCTGTGAAGGGGTTGTAGGGATCCTCTTCGTGACTCTCCATCGTATTTAATCGGAGATGGCATCCGTCGGCTGCTTGGTAATCCTTGTGCTGGAGTACGTAGTGTTCTTTGTAAATATGATGGGATATTGCAGTATTTACGTCCTTTTTATCCGATATATTTATTTGGACATTATTATTCTGTTTTCTTTGAAATCATCTGAAATTTTAATGCTCTCATTGTGCTAATTGTTTTTTTTTTTTGTTGTTGTTGTTTTTGAATCTATGTAAATGACCGTTACATTAAAAAAACATATAATACGTGATTTTAATAAATACGTATGAAACAAATTTCATGTAAGTAGTTCTGAATTTATACTAATAATGCTAATTCCTTTTGGAAAATTATAAGATATTTAACTAGACGTACAGGGGAAATCAATAAAACACATAATTCAAATTTCGGAGTAAGTTCACATTTAAGTCAACGGGCTCAAACAAAAAGACAAATATTTTTTCAGATATTTAACTCCATTAATGTTCTAATTAATGCCCTGTGAGATGAGAGTGAATGGTTGTGAAACGATTAATTGTTAGAATGTAGAAGGAAACGAGAGAAAGTCGAGAAAACTGATAGACGCGTTGATGTTCACCAAAAACTCGTATGACTTAGCATTGAAAATGAAATCTTGTCCCAGAGTTATGCCGGCTAGGCTAAAGGAGACGGTGATGATGGGAAATAAATACAACGGTGGAATGAAGGAAATGGGAAAAAACGGGAGAACCCGAGAAAACTCCCACACAGGCGGTGTTAGTTCACCACAAAGGTTCGCTTTGCGCAAGCTGGGATAGAATCAAGGACCTTATGCACCAGAGATGAACGCTCTACCACTGAGTCATCGCGGTCCGGAGTTAGGATTGAACCAAGGATCTATTTCACTAGAGGTGAGCGTTCAAATCACTCATTCATAATGTCTATGCTAACTAAATACATTGATTACGAGAAGCCACTATGAGAAAGTTCTCAAAGCAGGAGGACAGTTCTATAAACCAGGAGTTCTAAATGTATCATCCTATCTAACTTTTGTACTCTTGGGTGATCCTATGCATTCTTGGCTCAAGAGAGGTGCGTATAGCACCTCTAGAAGTTAGATTTTTCTCGTTTTCATTCATGGGTGTAAAATTATCAAAAGATTTTAATTATGCTATCCTCTTTCATGAGGTCTTATTACTATATTTTTATAATATCTCATCGAAGAGAATAGCATAAGAGAAAAACCTCCAAAATTCATACTTTTGGCAATTTTTTACCTATGAGAGCAAAAGAGACCTCTCTCCAAACTTAAGAAGGGTGCACTAATGTAGTTGCCTCCTATGAAAATAATGGATCTTATTCTCAACCATAATACGATATAAGGTAATAGGACGTCACCAAAGAGGATACAGTACAATAAGTCAAAAACATTTGAAATTTATATTTTTGATAATTTTATACCCATGAAAGGGAACGAGAAAAATCTCAAAACTTCTAGGGTAGGCGTTCTCAAACTGAGGTACGAGTGCCACTAATCGTATACGAAATGCTGTTGGTGGTACGTACGACTTATGGTTGTATTATTTAATAATATGCTTTGGTGGTACGCCGGTGGAAAATTTTGCGAATCCCTGTTGTGGAAGTCCTATAAGCACCCCTCCTGATCTAGGGCTGCATAGGCCACTTAAGGGTACAAAAATTAGATAGTACTCCGGAACCTAACAAAAGGAAACAATTTCTTATTGTTAAGACCATAATTTCATTGAGTTAATTAATATTAAATGAAATATGATTGTTACTTTACGTTGAAAAGTGAAATGTGGGAACATAGTACTGTTGAAATGCGATATGGTAATATGAGTGGAATTCCACTTTAACCTTTCCCCGATAAGTGAAAAAAATAAAATGAAATCTTTAAGTTTTACGTCCGACGGTTATGCCGGTTAGGCTAAAGGAGACGGTGATGATGAGAAATGAATGAAATGGTGGAATGAAGACAGTGGGAGGAAACGGGAGAACCCCGAGAAAACCCACTAGCACGGTGTTTGTCCACAACTAAGTCAATACAGCGCGAGCTGGGATCGAACCAGGGACCCCAAGCACCAGAGGTGAACGCCCTACCACTGAGCCACTGCTCCCCCAACCCCGATAAGTGATTAGAAATACATACTACTAAACGCTAAAAATAGACAAACTACGACCTGTGGGTCTGACGCATCCCTGGAAAGTTTATCTGGCCCGTGACGTGATTCCTAATGTCACGAATAACAAATAATAATAATAATAATAATAATAATAATAATAATAATAATAATAATAATAATAATAATAATAATAATAGTTTCTTCGAAATACTTGCATTAAAAACAGACTGACAGATAAGCATATAACCTGAGAATCAGTACAGTACCTTTCGAATCAGATTACTAGAATCTTCAATCATTATTTATAATAGTGCTTAGTATTACAAGAATTTTGTAAAATGTACCATTCCTGTTTTTAATAAATTCCATTGTCCACCTAAAGTTTTTCTTTTCTTCCTTGGCCCCCTCCTGAAAAAGTTTGACCACCATTGCATTACAAAATATATCGTAGCCACTAATACCCACGAGGTATTTTTTTTTAAATCTACAAGAGGATAAATTAGTTGATTTTGAGTTTAACGTCCCGTTCAGCAGTGAGGCTATATGAGATGGGGACCTACTGATTAACGTGGAATCCGAACTAAATGAGCTTCCGCCGGGAATCGAACCCGGGTCTCCCACGCCAAAGGCGAGTACGCTAACCGCTTAGCCACGGAAGATAAAGTTGCCCGTAAATCTATCTAATGCTTTATACGTTTTACAGTTTCTCACAAACAAGACTCTATTAAACACAAGTTAGATGTATTTGTAAAAAAAAAAAAAAAAAAAAAAAAAAAAAAATCTCGAGGACTTGTTTTGGAACAGAAGGAAAGAAGCAAAACATTACAATTGAATTAGAATTCGCATATGTTATGTTAGTGGATATGTTTACTAATGTTCCTTTTTCTTCATACAATTGTTATACAGTACAACCCCTCTAATCCGTCACCTTTGGGACTAAGAGTATGGTCGGAAAGCAAAAAAGGTCGAATTATCAGAAAATACTGGTTGAAATTTTGAAACAACACTATACAGTAACGAACACAGAACACTACTGTCGTGAAAACCAACGAGCAGTAAGCACTAAAAACTGCATAATACAATGCAGAATGAAAGAAACGATGCAAGATATGATGGGACAAAAAAGCGGATATGCGATAACGGCATGTAAGGAACAATGCCGTAAGAGCACTAAACGACAATTGGCCTCGTGAGTAACCGACAAGTCGAGACAAGTTCAGCTCGAGCATGGTCGGTTCCACTGTAATTGTCTTTCTTATCAACATACTGATAGTCTCCACAGATTCGACTTATGATAAGGTCGCTCTCTTGAAAAGGTGGCGGAAGAAAAGAAACCGTCATTCTCTTTTTTTGGTTTTCTTAATAACCACATCTTTAGAAATAAAATGAATTGAGCAGATCTGAAAACCTATTTGGCGCCAATGTCCTATATATATAGGACAGTGACAAAATACGTCGGTTTGCAACACTGATTAATCAACCGAATGTTGTTGGGTTCTGCGCATGCTCAGACAAGTACATGCTTTCTTTGTTCGTCGTGTGTGGAAGATCGGTACATTTTGGAGGGAAATCTGGTATCGTTAAGTATGTGGAATTTGGATTGTTGATGAACGTTTCTCTTGTCTTCGAAACAGAAAATGCAAAAGGCCGAGAAATCGAAAGTAAGCATTCGTTTTATATTCTTAAAATATAATTCTTTTTGATACACTAGTTGTTTAAACTCAGAAAATAAAATAATGTGATAAAAATACGTACCTTGTTTCTTTGGTGTCCTATATATAGGACATCGGCCATTTAGCCTACTGGTTTCATGGAATTTCAATTTCCGGGTAATATAGCAACGAAACTCTTTGTACACATAACTTTGAAACGGATTTGCCATTTATTTACGGAAAATTTGAAAACAGAATTAAGAAACCGAATGCGAATTCAGATATTCGAAATTTTCACTGAAAGATTATTGCACACACCGTCACTGAGACAAACCGATATGCTGCTCAACATAATACGGACTTTTCCGTATATGAAAATGACATCAGGCAATTTTTAAGAATTTTGTTGTATAGTGGTTACGTTTTAGTTCCACGTCAGTCGATGTATTGGGAGATAACAGCTGACTGCAATTTTCCAGTAATTGTGCAAACTATGTCACGCAACAAATTCAATTGAAAAGGTTCATTCACTTCAACAATAACGACGTTATAGACAAATCTGACCGTTACTTCAAAGTCAGACCCTTCTATAATCTAATAAATGATGCTATTCAACAATTTGGGGTATTTGTCCATGAACTAACTATAGATGAGAGAATAGTACGATATTATGGTAGAAATAGATTGAAAATGTATATGAAGGGTAAACCGGTGAAATTTGGGTAAAAATTATGGATGTTAGCCACACACAATGGTTACCCATTGCATATAATTCCCTACCAACCTGGATCTCAAGGGGATACCAGATTATCCGATTATGTTGTGGAATCTTTGCAGTCCGTTGTGGAAAACCCAGAATGCCATTCGATATATATGGACAACTTCTTTTCGTCATACAATCTTGCTTCCAATCTGAGACAAAGAAACTGTTCATGACTGTCCTTTGATATCGTCAAAAGAAGTAACAAAAAAGGAAAGAAGATTTGTGGACACAGGGTTTGATCGTAACTCAGAAGTCAGTATGGTTAAATGGAATGATAACAAGGCTGTGACTGTTGTAACGAATTTTGAATCCATTGATTGTGTGGAAACAGTAACACGAAATAACAAAGAGCGTAAAGGAAACATGAAAATGCCTTCATGTACTGCTTCATATAACAAATTCAAGAATGACGTAGATTTATTTGACAAATTAATGAGCTTATGCCCAATCAAGATCAAGGGCAAGAAGTGGTATTGGAACTTATTTACGAATGTTGTTAAAACTGCTTTAGTTGCTGGATGGAAACTTTATCAGATCTTGGACTTAGGTTATTTGGGTCTTCTAGAATTTCACAGAAGTGTTACAATGGCATTGCTCTCACAGTCTGCATTCACAAGACTTCGTCCGGGGCCACAGGGACTGTACAGAAAGTGTTCAGAACCACGGAAAGCTAGCAACCATACCCTAATACGAAATGAGAAAGGAAGGCAAAGAAGATGTCAAGGATGTCCCAAAAAAGCCGATAACATCATGTCAGAAATGCCAGGTTGGCTTGTGTGCTGTTCAGTGCTTTGATAATTACCATCGTTAGTGTAACAGTGCTGTGTAAAGGTGCTAAGACACATTGTACGAATATGTAATCTTACAAACGTTGTTTAATAAAACTTAGTAAAAATTAGATATAATTGTGTTTATATTTTAGAATTGTCAACCCAAAAGACCAATGTCCTATGTATAGGACAGGCTGTACCGGGCGTACCTCGGTACATACAATCAAAACCTGTTTTTCTTTTGTATATGTCTCCTATGTAAGAGAAAATATGCATTAGCAAAATTATGGCACAAAGTGGGTTAACAATATTTTCTGAACTTGTAATTTTCAGAGCAGAGCAGCAGAGAGCAGAGATTTCTTGGCGGTTTTTGTGGTTGATTTTCCACAAATGATGGTCACTTTGTAGAAAATTATATCGAAAGAACGTATGAAAACTATAAGTTTTATTGTAATGTAGAATTACTTTCAGGACTAACGGCCATATATTTTTAAAAAATGTTTTAGTATGGCCTGTGAATATTAAGATTATTTCTTGTTTCTTGATAATTGGGAAAATGTTCTTCCACGTTCCATCAAATTATCTGTACTGCTGGAGCATCCTCTAGTGTGCGTTTCATCCATTTTTAAAATAAAAATGGGAAAACTATTTCCTTAATCAAAACGTCCATATAGTCCTGTCGTTAATCCAGGACTGTATTAAACGGACCAAAGAATCCATAGCCATTACTCAAACACTTAAAAAAAATAAAGAAAAACATTAGCACATAGTCGAAAATACAATCGAGGTGACAAAACATTGATGATCATACCCGGATTAATATTGCAATAATACATATAGTACTCTTCATATAACTTAGTGCGAAAGTGGTTTGATAAGTAGCTAGATTGGTATTAAACAAACCAATTTGATTTTTTAAACATACGTTATTTTTAGACATAGTCACTGGCGTATTTACGATTTTGTTTCGGGGGGACTTTGTTAACTTTTGGGGGGGGACTTTGCCTGAAAATGTGAAAATTCTGCAAGATATTTCCTATACTTTACTATAGTAAGTAAGATTTCGGGGGGGCTTAAGCCCGGAAGACCCCCTAAATACGCCACTGGACATAGTCCTCCTTGAATTTCAATGTTTCTCCTGATTCGCGAACAGGCGACGATGGCTCAGTGGTAGAATGTTCACCTCTGGTACATGGTGTCCTTGGTTCGACCCCAGTTCGAGCCCAGTGACCTTCATGGTGGACAAACACCGTGTGCGTGGATTTTCTTGGCGTTCTCCCGTTTCCTCCTACTTTCTTCACTCCACCATTTCATTGATTTCTCATCATCGTCTCCTTTAACCCACCCGGCATAAACGTGGGACACAAAATTTAAAGATTTCATTTCTTTTTTCGAGATCCGCGATTGCTTTACGGTAACGAGTTTCTTCTTAGCTTTCAAAACACTCTTAATTACTGTACGATTCCTTTGTTTGATTCATATTTTCGCCCTGCCAGGAAAGTTTTCGGTTTTGGAAGAAGATGGCAGTCCGAGGGAGCTAGATTGAAAGTGTAAGCAGGATGCTGGAGCAGGTCAAAATGTATAATAGCTCGACCACTTTTTGCTTAACGACACGTTTTTTTTTCTTTGCTTTGGAGTGAGTAAATGCGTCACCCATCTTGTACAAACGTGTTTTTTCATATACACATTTCATTACGCAAAATGAGATAAACACACTCAGTTGAGGTGCTTCTGGCTTCTGCTCGGTCGACTAAAACCAAGTGATAAATTTTATCTATGATTTTGGGTGTTACAGCTATTTTAGGGTCCCCAGCAAACCCGGACTGGCCCAGGTGGCTAGGCGGCGATTGCCGCCCAGACAGGAGTCAAATTAAAAGGGGGCCAAATGAAAATATTAATAAAGAGAGGAGGTACCAATATTAAGATTTACTATTGATAATTTCTTTCCTGATCTTTTATCACGTCACAACCATAGTAGATAATTCAATTACGACCACCCTGTAGGTCTTATGTGCACATGGTTTGCATAAATATACATAATCTGGGTACTTTACGTAATTCGTGGACCACAAGTGTATACTGATATTAATGTCCTTACGAGAAGAGTTTGTCATGCTTGTTGCGAAAGGTATATCCCTCCCGGAAAAATATTTCGGGCTACGTGCAGTGGGCGTTCCCTTGCAGCTTATCGTACCCCCCTTTTTGACGAATACTGAAACTGGCAGTGCTAACTATACATTAATCTGTCCGTAATTCTTTATTAACAAATTACAAATTTCAGCCACCCCAAGGCGAGATGAAAAAGAAGTATGCTAACGATTACTGTCTGTGTTATTGTCAGAAAAATTGTAACATAACATATATCCCGATTCTATGTTATGATCTTTATGGTATAATGTACGGAATGGCTACTAAAGAATAGTGAGCTTTATCTAAGATAATAGTGTGCTTTTATCGTGGTAAAACAGTGGACAGTTGGGGTTATCGTGGTTGGGGGGATTGAGAATTCGAGGCCAATACAATGTGTCAGCCGCCGGTCCGGCCCTGGTCGCCAGTACTCATGTATCTTTAACCCTTTCCGGTACCCGGCTTTTTGGGCTAGTTTTTAGACTTTCAGTCAAGCAGCTACTGCATCGTCACTATTTATCCAAGGATCGTGGTTCATACCTCATTCTCTTTATAATGGAGCTGGCTTTCAAATGGTACTACTTGCATGCTCATACCATATACCAGCAGCGGGAAAAATGATGTCAAAAGGAAAATTTCGGAGGGAAATTTTTTCTCGCACTTTGGGCCCCTCTGGAGCGGCCCTGTGTGAAAGTAGCCATCTAAAAAAATCTGATAAATAGTACTTGGGATACTAAATGTGTGTGTCAAATTTCAAGTTTCTATCTTGAATACTAAGGGCGGGAGAAATTTTATCAGGAATTCCCACCATGCCCCAAATTACCGTAAAACACCATGATCTCCGGTAAAAAAAATTCTGAGACATCCCTAATTACCCTAGAGTTATGTTTCGCCCATCATTCTCTTCAGCTTAGAACTGCCTTTCAGGCGGTATGACTCACGTGTATCCATCATGTATCTAAGGCAGGAAAATCCCTAAAAAAGGGATTTTTGGGTCTAAATATCCTTTTTTTCAACTTTTAGCCCCTCTGTACCCTCCTGTTTTAACTGCTTGTTCTGTCATTCTTAAATTGTTTTATCTAAAGACAAACTGTTTCATAGAGAGGACATGAGTTATCCAATGTAAGTAAAATCCTTCCCTGTTTTCCCATCCAGAAAATAGAATTGAATCAAAACCACAAATTCCATTTGAATTCATTTTTACTTTTAATCGAAACACTTCTGCTTTAGCAACTATCAAACTATGAATTGCTGTCAGAATGGCCAGAGAGCACATATAATTTATTCATTGAAAAGATAATAAATACATAAGAAGATTATGTTAACATCATTTATAAGTATGAGAACTAAGTTACTTTACAAAACCGATCTCGTACATAAAGTTTAAGTACACTCTACTCGAAAATATCGTGACAACGTCACTAGCTCTGCACCAATCAAAAAGTTCTTGAGTATTGCCATAGTTTATTTATTTTTAAAAAATGTGCTTAACTTCTTTTTCTCATTCTCCTAAAAGTTAAAATGATAATTCGCCTGCCTCGCACAATAACTAATATTTACCACGTGACGTCATATAGTTATACTAAACTAAACTCAAAAAGAAGTTCTCTGGAAGAGGGAAAAGTAAGGGAAATTTATTTTCTGCTGAAATTGATGAATATTATGTTTCCAAGCATTTTTTGAAGCCTTCTTGCGTCTTTTATATATAAAAAGATAATCATTCTCTAACAAAAGCAGAAGTAACGTATTCATATATGTCAGAGTAATTGTTTGAATTGAATTTATGATATCTTCAAATTTAAGTTTTATATTTGTATTCATCATTCCAATTCTTTATCTCATTAATCTAGAGAAATAAACACTTTTTATTTAATGTAATGAAAACCGGGAAAGAAATGTAATGGTTTCCTCTTTGTATTGTTGGCAGTGGCTGAGATTTTTTTTTTTTTTTTTTTTTTGTCAGATTCTCTCAACTTTTGAGTCTTAAAAGCAGACCATCAATCAGAGTTCTTTCCTGTGTCATGTTAATTTTTCACTTTGTGATTTTATTATTATTATTATTTTATTTGTTGTGCATTCTTTCGGTTCGGTTAGAAAAGCTGTGGAAATTGATTATTCTTTCTTCTCCTAAGAAAGGAGGAGATCTCGACTGAGCTTTTTTTGTGAGAGAGGATGCACGCTAAGGAAATGCTAAGAAATTGTGTTAGTTTGGCTCAAGCTCAAATTCAATTTGGAACAAGATCAAATTTACACTCACACAATATGCATTTCCTTTTTGTTACAACAAAAGAAAGAAAGAAAAAAAGAAGAAGAAGCAGGGACAAACACAATATTTACATTTTCTGTTTATACTCACGTTACCTACGTTAGATGTAGAAATAGCGTTGCACAAATTTTATATTGTCGAGAACTGATTTCAGCAGATTCTAAAATGTGTATTTGTATTGTTATATTATGACGTTATATCAACATTGGCGCTATATATTTTACTATGTATATATAACGTCTGTGTATAGTGTCGCACAAAAATATCTCGTTACGTGATTCTCGGTAAAGGTCCATATGCTTACAATCATATGCATTGGTGTTTATATGAGATCCACAATAAAAACAGTAAGTAAGGGGTGACAGAGATCATTTTCCGGGAATGCAAAATTGCAAAATTGAGGGTATTGGCAAGAAAAATCGACATTCTGTTTTGTATCCGAGTATTCCCTCAGCAATTCGACCAATCCCTCACTCAGATGAGCTCCCAGTTACAGTTTTTAATAGTTTCGGCTCTTCCGAAGATGAAGAAAGTGAAGGGGAACGAGATAGTACGGCTTGTGAGATAAGGTGTGTGAAGCAACGGCTACGAAATCGGAAGACTCATCTGACCCTTAACACTCATCTACACCTTAGCAGTTCATCCAGCCTAAATTGAATAACTTAGTGCGTGATTTGGGTCTCTCCAAGAAAGCTGTTGAGCTGTTAGCTTCCAAACTGTGAGAAAAAAAGATCTATTGCATCATTCGGTACGAGTGTCATATTTCCGAAAGCGGGAAAAGGGCTTTGTAGACTACTTTTCAAAAAACAAACTTTGTTTACTGCCATGATATCCCATTTCTTCTAATTGAATTAGGCGCATCCTCTTATAGTTCAACAGAATGGAGGTTATTTATCGACAGTCTGAAGCGCAGTCTCATGCGTTATCTTTTGCACAACGGTAATGCTTTTGGATTGGTCATTTGGTGCATTTGCGAGAAGAACATAATAATATTGAACTTGTGATTAAATTACTCAAGGGCGCAGCGGTGGCTCGTTGAGCTCGTCGTCTCGAGCTGTTCACATCGTGAGTAGTGTTGGTCCCATTAGAGTGCCTGATATCGCTACTCATACGTTAGTTGAAAAGACTCGTGCTTTTTCCACAAGTTTGTGCTTTAGTGTGCTCGGTGAATTCTCACCCTGTGTGTACAGTGTTTTGCAGTGTAATAGCTTGTAGTAGTATGGAATATAAGAAGGACTTACAATTTCAATTAATATTTGACCGAAGATATAGAAATGTAAAACCTAATGCTAGTCAAGTATATCAGTGGTTGGAAAATAAGTTTCCTCGTATCTTCGACAACATTTGTGCGCTCCAGTTACATGCGGAATCATATAGCATATATATTAAGTTTAAAGATTTACAAGCCTATGAACATTTCGCAGCAACAGCTCCTTCGTCTGTAGAATTCACGCATGTGTCTGGGGAAACAAGCACAGTAAGGATAGTCCCCGCTGATGACCCCATTCGGTTGGTGCGTATATATGACTTTCCTCTTGAATTACCGTTATCATTCCTAGAAGATCATTTCAAAAGTTATGGTAAAGTGCGCAAAGTGGAACCACAATTATGGAGTGCCCCTTTTCCCCCTGGCATAGACAGTGGCGTACGTATTGTTCATATGGAAATACATAAGCATATACCATCCCGTATCATAGTGCACGGTTGTAAGGTGAGTGTGTCTTATGAAGGGCAGCCTATTACTTGTTTCAGATGTCAGAGCAATTTTCATACGATAGCCACGTGCCATTTGAAGAACGCAAAACCAACTACGGCCGCCCCTGAACAGACGTCTTTACACATGACGGAGATTGGCAAAGTGCATCGCTCTTTTCCCTCTTCTGGCCCGCCTTCGCTCTCTGTCCCTGCCCCCCGGGCCCCTGCTCAGAGTTCCTCAGGCTTGCCTTCATTGACTGATACCACCGAGTTTCCAGTGTTAGTACGAACCCCCGAAGTGAATTCATCTCTAACAAATAATGTTCTAGTTATGGAAGATTCTGAAGTGAAACTGCGACCCCCGCCTTTACAGAATACGCCTGTGGATGTCATGGAACTTGACTCGACTCGTCCGTCGGAGCAGGAAGTGTTAACAGTTCAGTCTGGTTCTTCGTCTGAAGTGCAAGACAATAATGTCCCGTCTTCAGCTGAACATACTGTTACTTCTGTGCAAGCTGATTTTTCTTCACAACAAAAAAGAAGGAAAGTTACTCGAACGTCTACACGAAAGAAGGAACAGTGTGCCCTTGATGTTACACGAGGGATAGACCAAGCTGAGCCACGCGAATTACGATCACAACATCGGGCAATATCTGACTCAGAATTGCCCTGAGGCGTGGTGTGTTTACTCTTCGCTATTGACCTTCACACCTGCTTTCCAGGGCTTCGTCCGCATTGTCTGTTATGAGGTATATGGCAGTGTTAGTTTTTGTGTTCGTACAAAAAAGTTCACTCGGTTTGTTTTCAATTCGTCTCAAAATGCGTCACTTTACTAGTGTTCATGGGAAAGAATTCCTTTCACCTTTGTAAGTACTTTTTTCTTTTTGTTAAAGTTTTCTTTTTGAGTGCTTTTATAATGTTACCAGTAAATTCATTTAAGTTAATATCACTCAATATTCATAGAATCAGTTCCGATCATAATAAGGCCCTTCTAAAACAGTTCATCGAAAGCCGCCGACCAGACGTGTGTTTTCTACAAGAAATAAGTTCTCTGCTTACATCTTTGGATTTTCTTACCAATTATCAAGTTATTATTAACCGCGACCAAGAGACTGGGGTTGCGATTTTGGTGCGAAAGGGTCTGAGTTATGATCGTGTTGTGTTAGCCCCCGAAGGAAGGGCTATACGTTGTTATATTCAGAACATTTGTTTTATAGCATTATATGGTCATTCTGGCTTTACACGTACAAAAGAGAGGAACGAGTTTTATGCAGCTACCATTCCTTCTTTACTTCCTCCGGGAATTCCTCATTGTATAATTGCCGGAGATTTCAATGCAATTGTAGATCCCCGAGATTCTCTTACGCCTACCACGCCTTGTCCTACTTTGTCAGAGCTTATTCGTGTCCTAAAGTTAAAAGACGCTTTAGTTGTGTCAAACTCTAAGCATGTATTCACCCACTGCACTACTACGACGAAGAGTAGAATCGACCGCGCTTACATTTCAGAGAGTTTATGCACTGCGGTGATACAACAAAATACAATTCCTGTGGCGCTGTCCGATCATGCCTCGATTGAAGTAGCCTTTAAAATGCCTTTCTTGCTACCACCGGCCCGGGGCCCTTCCTATTGGAAGATTAATAATGACATCATGTCTCGCCCGCAGGTTGTAGAGGAATTCTCGCGTCGCTTACCTTATTGGTGCAGCATGCAGCGGTACTACCCCTCTGTTATTTCTTGGTGGAATTTATATTGTAAACTAAATTACGCAGTTTTTTTCAATGGCAAGGGCGGGTCGCGAGGGAAGACGACCACCATTTACATGAATTTTTATATCAAGCTCTCTGTGAATTTTGGAATGCTCCGCCTTCTCTGGAGAACCTGGCTTGTATTAACGGTATCAAACACCGATTGAAAACTATTTACTCCCACACGTCGATTAGTGCGTATTTGTCGGAAGACTTTTATCATCGCTTTCCGGAGGAGACTATAACTATTTATCATGTTGATAGGATTTTGCGACAACGGCGTTCCACCGCCATTCATTCTCTCATTCTGGGAGATGGCACTACTACTACTAATTGTTCGCAGATTTTACAAGAGTTCACGCGCTACTATACAGACTTTGCACGTGCGCGTCCCATAGACTACTCATATGCCCCGGAGTTTTTGTCCACGTTATCTCACCATCTCACGGATGACGAGTGTCAGACATTGATCAATCCCATTAGTGCGGAGGAAATTTTCGCAGTCCTCAGGCGGGCAAAGGGCAGTAGTGCCCCCGGAGAAGACGGATTAAATATCCAGTTTTATAAACAGTATTGGTCTCACCTCAGTCCCTCTATTACCGCTTTATTCAATGCTTGGTTACAAGGCGAAGCAGTGGGTCGTAATACCGCTATCTTAGTCCTCATTCCGAAATCCCGCACAGCGCATTATGTTCAGGACTATCGACCTATTTCTTTATTGCCCGTCGATCTTAAGTTGTTCACTAAAGTGCTTACAGCCAGACTTCGACCAATCATCCGTCACTACATTAGTCCTTATCAGGCAGCACTCCATGGTACGCATAACCTGTCATATACTCTTCGTTCTTTGCGCGATATTTTTGCTTATTTTCATTTTCGGCAGGTGCCTGCGGGTGCATTAGCTGTAGATTTAGAAAAAGCGTACGACAGTTTGGATCACAGTTTTTTGTTGCAGGTGCTGGAAGCCTGGAGGTTTCCTTTAGCCTTCCGCACAGTCATTAACAATTTATATACCACGGCCAATTTCCGTATACAGATTAACGGACACCTGTCCCCCCTTATTCCGCTGAAACGTGGATTAAGGCAAGGATGTTCTTTGTCAACGATACTTTTTGCACTTGCATTAGATCCTTTACTTCGACAGTTGGCCACCCTGCACCCCCCTGGACCCTCCCGTTTTTTGAGTCAAAATATATTCGGGTATGCGGATGACGTCACCATCACCGGCGTGGATCCTGTTCTTATGGCGCGGGTTTTTGCAGTGTTGCAACGTTTTGCACTTTGTTCCGGATTACAGTATAATGTACAGAAAACTAACCTATTACAGTTCAATGGTTTCCATTTACCTGCTAACGAGCCCGGGGTGCCGTGTGTACCTCACGTCACTTCCTTGAAGATCTTAGGTATCCCGTTTACGTCACAACCTACTCCCCTTTTCGAGGAGATTTGGTCCCCGTTGTTGTTACAAATTCGGCAGCTTTTGTTTTCACAGCGTTTCCGTCGCCTTCATTTAATTCATCGTATTCACTTTATCAATATTTACATTGCACCCAAGCTGTGGTACCGGGCTCGAATTTTCCCCTTACCGGAATTGTTCGCTAAGCGGTTTGACTCCTTATTCCTATGGAATATATGGCGTGGCTTCTATTTTCGTATTCCACGTGCAGGACTCTATCTTCCCCGTTCACAGGGAGGGTTGGGTCTAGTACATCTCAGATTGAAATGTCAAACTCTGTTTATGCTCGATTTCTACGCGGCAGTTGCTATTAACGAATCCTTCACACAGCAATGGATACGATGTTTTTGGCCTAGTTATGAATACCCTGTGAGCCCCCCGTTTATTAACTTTGCTGATTGTTGTCTGACGTACATTACTTCACTAATACGTTATTGGACATACAGTGGTGTGGTTCTCTGCCCTACAGGATACAATTCTCGCACTTTGTATAACTTTTTTCTCTCGTTGCCTAACGATCAGATTATTCTCCGAATTCCTCACCGATATCCTCAGACTACGTGGTCACAGGTATGGGCTAATATCTTTGCCCCGGTATTACCTTCATACCTACAGGTTGAATGGTTTCAAGTGGTGCATCAGTTGGTGCCTACGCGCTCTCGTTTATTTGAGCTGAAACGTGTTCCTGACCCACTGTGTTCTCGATGCGCCAAAGAAGATACTCTATCCCACCGGTACGATCAGTGTGTGGGTGCTCCAGCTATCTGGAACTGTCTCACGTCCTTCTTAGGACGAATTTGTCGTCGACCTCCACACCAGTTCACAGTATCCTATGTTTTGTTTCCGGATTTTCGTTATTTTCCACAGACCAAACACCACGCTGTGCTTTTTATACTGGCTTGTACAATTGTGTATATCCATCGCCATGTGCCTTTGCTGGATGCTCGCACCTACTTGGATTTTTTAAAACGCACTCGCCGAAAGCTCTTTTCCCCCGAGTTGGACAGGCAGTATTTTAGTAGGTTTTTAGAAGTGGTGTTGCAGTAATCTCCTTCCTTCTCGTTAAAAAAAAAAAAAAAAAAAAGCTACAACTCAGGATGTAGGTTTATCTTTTCGTTTCTATTTTTTTTCGTGGTTATTGTTATACTTACATTTTCCTTTTCTTGTATGTAAGACATATTGTATTGTAGTACCCTAGGAGTCAGTCTGGTTCTTGTACACTTTTTGTATAAAGACAAGCATATGAACAATAAAACTAGTGGCTCAGTGGTAGAGCGTTCACCTCTCGTGCTTGGGCTTCCGGGTTCGATCCTAGCCCCCGCCAAGTGAACTTTGTGGTGAGCAAACACCGTGTGCGTGGGTTTTCTCGAGGTTCTCCCGCTTGCTCCCACTTTCTTGATTCTACCATTTCATTCATTTCTTATCTTCACCGTCTCCTTTAGCCTAACAGGCATAACCGTGGGACGTAAAACTCAAAGATTTCATTTTGAACTACTCAAGTACAAAGAGCATAATTCGATCATTTCTGTTAATCTCAAAATAGTCAACTTTCTGCTTGGACAACATAAAAGGTGTCACAAAGTATCCGTGTTATCTATTTATATGCAAGAGCAGCACTGGACACAAAAAATATCCTAACCGTGACACCCTAAAAGTAAGAATGCCAAACATTGTAAAGAAACCAATTGTCAGGTGAGATAGGATCATTTTTCCCCCACTGCACATCAAGCTTGGGTTGATGAAACAGTTCGTGAAGGCACTAAATACTGAAGATAAATAGTGTGTGTGATTACCACAGATAAACACTTTCATATTTGAATATATCTTATCTGTAATGCTTATTTATGACGTTTAAATCATCAAAATAATCATTCTTCTAACATGTGGTTCTTATGTAGACGAATGTGTCAATCGCACGTAAATAACTTAGATTTGTGTATTATTATATTGGGTTTGTATGTAATACCAATGAAATGTGCATAGTTCCAAATTTTAATGTATATTCTTTATTTTGCAAGGGTTAGTATACCTTTGTAATAGACGTGGTTGTATTCAGACATACGTGATAGTTTCTGCTAAATACTTATATTCATATCCATAGTGGATGCATATGTAATGCTCGGAAACCAATGCATTCATTTTACATATTTCATACATTTTGCATATTGTAATGTATTTACACTCTTTTCTGAATATATAGATTAATTTTCTTGCCAATGTGTTTGTTTTAGCCCTATTTACAGACTATATTACCATATTTCTTAAAGTACATTGCTCCACAATACGACGAGGTCCAATTGTAAAAAGTATAAATTCTATAAATTTACATTATAGTAAAAAAAAACACAATACATTGAATTGCAAAAAAAAAAAAAATAAAAAGAGCTTACACAAAAAAATGAAGTTAATATTTGAAATCAATACATCCAAATTAGGTAAACGAGATGTTGGTATCAATGCAACAAAAATGTTCTTCTCCAGTGTAATGCTTCCAATGTTAATTTGTCTTTGCAGATAGTATGTGGATGTTCGTTAAACGAAGTTATGTTAAAAGAAAATAAGTGGTAGTCTAAAATCACCACTAATACTGAAATTCCTTCTTCAGGAATTTCAAAACAAACGATCTGATTGAATTTTTATGTTCCACAACTTGGAAATAACCTCCTTTAGTCTTTAAACGCCGAAGGACGCAACTGCTGCGTCAATGTTTTAAACTTTAATACCTCAGCCTGTAATTAAGCTAGAAAAATAATTTTGGTATCACTGTATTTTTGAAAGACGAGGCTTGCTACGAATACGTATTTTTTTACATGTAGTGGGTACTACAGCGTAGAAGGAGGTGGATAAATTTCGTGTTTCTTTTTTATTTTTTGCATCAGATTTCTTGGGAAGTCATTTCTCCCTCTTGGAGGTACAGTCATAAAAATTAGTATGTTAAGCAATGAAGTAGTCCACTACACAAAAATACCCTGCAAAAGTACTTGTTGCTTATATATAGGAAATAAGGGAGGGGCAAAGTTATCTAATTTTTTGAGTCTCAGTTTTTTTATGTAAATTACATTTATGTTTTGGACGGTTCCATATAAGACAAGCTATCTTTCCACTAATTTGATCGAGAAGCATAATTCTTGTTTCTGTATTTTCTACGGACAATAGTGAGAGAAATGGTGTGCATATAACGTAGTACTATGTAGAGGGGCGAGAACGTGAAGGTCTGCAACAACTGTTCGAAAATGAGGGTACCGTATTTTATAGGAACTTTGTTCTGAAATTTTATCTCGCTTTGTATTGTAGCAATGGCTACTATTTTTATATATTATTGTCACAAGTGTACTGTCTACACATTAACTTTATTTTGTTAGCGTAGAGTGAATATAAGGGTTGCCACCTAAATTCTATTTTTTCTATATTTTGTTTAGAAAATGATGTTTCTTCTTTTTCATCTACGAATAGGGCGGGAATTGTACAAATGTTGTAATTAGTGTTTCATAAGCTTTTAAACTAGGTATCAATCATTATCCTGTGAAAATTAGAAGGGTTACCAGGGCCCCCAACGTGAGAGTTTACGATTTCGTTCAAATCCTTGGCCGGTGTACGAAGGTTAGAAGTACAAATATTATTGTTATCTTTCTTACAAGCTAGCTGAAGGCTAGTACCCTGTTGTACAGTTACGGTTTCTTTTAGAAAAGGGGCATTCTAAGAAGGAGACAATGGTTGTCTAAAGCAGGGTTAAATGTAAATGTGTTCACATATTTAATACATTCTGATTTTAAAGAATCTTGTAGCAAGTTTTAACTTTTGTTGTTGATTGCACAAGCATAAGATCATATCTCAAGCTAATAATATGGATACACAATGTAGTTAAGTAAATTAATATAGTGTAAAGTCTGAGAACCTCCAATGTACCTTTTGTGATTGACAAAAGTTAGTTCCAAGAAGGTTAGATGACGGTAGCCTGTTGTACAATCGCTTATTCAAAGATGTTATCATATACATTCATTAAAAAACAGACTTTCCCGATTTTCCTTAACTTTTGTAAAGTTAGGCTCTGTTGTTTAAGAAAAGTATCGGTATTACATGCTAAATAAATAAAACAAGATTATGAGACTTACCTTTCTTGGAAGCGTGAAAACTGTCATCCTTGGGGACGTATTTGATGTCGTAGACCAGCGTGGTGTTCGGTAATAGCTTCTTGTCCTTGTTAATACGGTAAACGGCGTATTTGAACGCAAGTTCGGTGCTGCTGTCTTTTTGCTCTTGGGTAAATATGGCACCTGGAAAGATACACCGAAACAGGTGTCATTAATGATCAAGAGCTTACGTCAGAAAAAGTAGTTTAAAAGTAAAAAACAGTCCGGTTAAACCATTTCACCAACATGTACAATTAAAATGGTTACATCGATGTATTGGGTTAACTATTTATACTTAGACATATGGGCGCTCGAAGGGGGCAGGGGACTCGGGCTTTCCCTGGCACACGAAAATGTAGCAAACCATGAATGTTAAAAACCAGAAATACTAGACGGAATATAACAACCATGGAGATAGCCCCCCCCTAGAAAATCTTCTTTGGGAGCCACTGCTTATACACTCGTTTAACTTTAAAACTAGTCATAAAAGCAATGGGGTTTTGTACTATGCAAATATCATCAGGGTCACATAATTTGACATATTCCGCAATACCGTCAAGTTAATAGTGTTGCCAAGCCAACATACAGTTATATATTTCCAAGTATTTACTTGGGGGCCGCGGTGGCTCAGTGGTAGAGCGTTCACCTCTGGTGCTTGGGGTCCCGGGTTCGATCCCAGCCCCCGCCAAGTGAACTTTGTGGTGGACAAACACCGTGTGCGTGGGTTTTCTCGGGGGTTTCCCGTTTCCTCCCACTTTCTTCATTCCACCATTTTCACTCATTTTCACCGTCTCCTTTAGCCTAACCGGCATAACCGTGGGACGTAAAACTCAAAGATTTCATTTCATTTTTTCAAGTATTTACTTCAGTTTATCGTACATTTCAAACTTACATGTTTGAAAGATAACTATCAGTATCATATTTGTTATTCAGTGTTGCAAACTAATAACTCTACAACATCTTTCAGTTTAACGTCTTACGTATATGCCTTTTACGCAAAGAGATATGGATGATTGAGACAAATGAATAATGATGGAAGAATTTTTGGAATGAGAATGTGGTAGGAGACGAGAGTACTTCGGAAAAAAAACTACGGACACGATATTGTCCACCACAAACTTACTTTCCGGGATCGAACCAGGGACCCCACGCACCAGAGCCAAGCACTCTACCATTCAGCCGCTATGTCCCCCTGATAACTCTATAGTATCAAAAGGGGGGCGCGGTGGCTCAGTGGTAGAGCGTTCACCTCCGGTGCTTGGGGTCCCTGGTTCGATCCCAGCTCGCGCCGTATGGACTTTGTGGTGGACAAACACCGTGCTCGTGGGTTTTCTCGGGGTTCTCCCGTTTCCTCCCACTTTCTTCATTCCACCATTTTCACTCATTTCTCATTATCACCGTCTCCTTTAGCCTAACCGGCATAATCGTGGGACGTTAAACTTAAAGATTTCATTTTTTCTATAGTATCAAAAAGCATCTAAATTTTGAAGGTATCTATAACAATAATAACATACTTGAAGCGGGCAGGACAATGTACACCCAAAGTTCTTTAGTGTCGAATAGTATGGTCATGATAAGACAGACGTATTTCGAACTAATAGGAACAACGTTAGAAAAGATTAAAAATTTCACTTCTACCGAAATACTTTATCCAATCTCACAAATGGCCTTCAACAGATGTAAAGAATATAATGCCGTTTACAGCATTTTGATATCTCAAACCGTTCCGGACTTACAGTAAACACTAGTGAAATTTGGAACACTGTTTAAAATTATGTAATTCCGAGAACTTGTAAAATGAAATGAAATCTTTAAGTTTAACGTCCCACGGTTATGCCAGTTAGGCTAAAGGAGACGGTGATGATGATTAATGAATGAAATGGTGGAATGAAGAAAGTGGGAGGAAACGGGAGAACCCCGAGAAAACCCACGCACACGGTGTTTGTCCACCGCAAAGTTCACTTGGCAGGGGCTGGGATCGAACCCAGGGCCCCAAGCACCAGAGGTGAACGCTCTACCACTGAGCCACCGCGCCCCCTTGAAGGTATCTATAACAATAATAACATACCTGAAGCGGGTAGAACAATGCACATCGAAAGTTCTTTAGTGTCGAATAGTATGATCATAATAAGACAGACGTATTTCGAATTAATAGGAACAACGTTAGAAAAGATTAAAAATTTCACTTCTACCGAAAGACTTTATCCAATCTCACAAATGGCCTTCAACAGATGTAAAGAATATAATGCCGTTTACAGCATTTTGATATCTCAAACCGCTCCGGAGTTACAGTAAACACTAGTGAAGTTTGGAACACTGTTTAAAATTATGTAATTCCGAGAACTTGTAATTATACCTATCAAAAACTATTGTTGTTATGTTATAGATGCAAATGAAAACGACGATTGTTTTTAAAAGTTTCCCCTAATACGTCATTTGAAATAGTATAGCAAACTTCACCAATATTCATCATATCTCTGCAAGTTTTAAGATACCACGTTGTTGTAAACAGAATTATATGTTTATATATTTTAAACATTATCTACGTAACTTGTATGTGATGGTTGTTTACGCACTTCATCGAAATGAAGCCCTTTGAAAAGAAAACAAAATTTTCATTCTTTTCCAACTTTGTTTTTCCTTTACGAAATACGTCATGTGACGCAGTATTTGGCACTAAGGTATTTTGCATTATTTTCTTAAATGAAATTCGTCATAAGTATGTTTCGACACTAAAGTACTTTGCATTGTTTCTCCGTGAACTAAATACGTCGTATGGTGCAGTATTCGATACTAAGATACTTTGCATTGTTTTTCATGAACGAAATACGTCATATGACGCAGTATTTGACACTAAGGTACTTTAAATTGTTTTTTTTTTTCGTAAACGAAATACGACATATGACGCAGTACCCAATATTAAAGTATTTTCCATTGCTTTCTCATGCACAAAATGAATAATACGATGCAGTATTCGACACTAAGGTACTTTTCATTGCTCTTTCGTGAATGAAATACGTCATATGACGCAGTATTCGACAATAAGGTACTTTGCATTGTTTATTCGTGAACAAAATACGTCATATGATGCAGTATTCGACACTAACATACTTTTCCTTGTTTCTTTGCGAACGAAATACGTCATATGATGCAGTATTTGACACTAAGGTACGTTTTATTGTTTTTCGTGAACGAAATGCGTCATATGAGACAGTATCCGGTACTAAAGTATTTTCCATTGTTTTCTCGTCCACAAAATGCATAATATGATACAGTATTCGATACTGAGGTATTTTGCATTGTTTTTCGTGAATGAAATTCGTCATACAATGCAGTATTCGATACTAAGTTACTTTGCATTGTTTTTCGTGAAACAAAATACGTCATTTGATGCAGTATTCGACACTAAAATACTTTCTATTGTTCTTTCGTGAACGAAATACGTCATATAACACTGTATTCGACACTAAGTTACTTTGCGTGTTCGTTGGCTCACTTGCCTTATTACTATCATAGAAACTTTCAAAGTTTGATTCCTTGTAGTTTGTCCTTATTTTCTAACACTAAGAAATAGAAGTGGTATTGAAAGTTTGCATTTAGCATGTAGATTTTAAATATGTAATAACCTGATGTAATATCATTTGCAAAAAGGAACTTTCTGTTAGGTTAGCAACACTGTTAATTTTCTTATATAGCAGAGTATGACAAATAACTTTTCTCTATCGATATTTGAATCGCACGAAATTTCAATATTTGTACCGTTCAGCTTACAAGTTATCTCTCTCTTACATTTCTACTGAAAGCAGCAGTTTCTTTATCACTTCACTAAAATTGGAAGTTCTCTTAACGCTGTTATGAAATAAGAATTTCCGTATCCGTTTATTGAAATCAAAAGCTTCCTTATCAATCTGTTGAAAACAGAAGTTCCTCTATCCGTCTATTGAAACTGGGGTTCCCCTCTCTCTCTATTAAGTTTCTTTGTATCTCTATTGAAATTGAAAGTTTCCTTATCCCTCAAAAAAACTGAAACCAGAATTTCCTCTACCCCCTATTGAAACTGGAAACTTCCTTATCAACCTACTAAGTTATTCTTTTTCTCTCCATCGAAATTAAAAGCTTCCTTATCCCTCTGCTAAAACCAGAAGTTTCTCTATCTCTCTATTGAAACTGGAAGTTCCCTTAACTCTCAATTAAGTTGTTTTGTCTCTCTATTGAAATTAAAAGTTTCCTTATCCCGCTACTAAAACCAGAAGTTTCTCTATCTCTCTATTGAAACTGGAAGTTCCCTTATCTCTCAATTAAGTTGTTTTGTCTCTCTATTGAAATTGAAAGTTTCCTTATCCCGCTACTAAAACCAGAAGTTTCTCTATCTCTCTATTGAAACTGGAAGTTCCCTTATCTCTCAATTAAGTTGTTTTGTCTCTCTATTGAAATTAAAAGTTTCCTTATCCCGCTACTAAAACCAGAAGTTTCTCTATCTCTCTATTGAAACTGGAAGTTCCCTTATCTCTCAAATAAGTTGTTTTGTCTCTCTATTGAAATTGAAAGTTTCCTTATCCCGCTACTAAAACCAGAAGTTTCTCTATCTCTCTATTGAAACTGGAAGTTCCCTTATCTCTCAATTAAGTTGTTTTGTCTCTCTATTGAAATTAAAAGTTTCCCTATCCCGCTACTAAAACCAGAAGTTCTTATATCCCTCTATTGAAACCGGAAGTTTTCTTATCTCTCTATTAAGTTCCTTCGTCTCTAAGTTAAAATTGAAAGTTTCCTCATCCCGCTACTGAAACCAGAAGTTCCTATATCCCTCTATTGAAACCGGAAGTTTTCTTATCTCTCTATTAACTTCTTTCGCCTCTCCATTAAAATTAAAAGTTTCCTTATCCCGCTACTGAAACCAGAAGTTCCTATATCCCTCTATTGAAACCGGAAGTTTTCTTATCTCTCTATTAACTTCTTTCGCCTCTCCATTAAAATTAAAAGTTTCCTTATCCCGCTACTGAAACAAGAAGTTCCTATATCCCTCTATTGAAACGGGAAGTTTTCTTATCTCTCTATTAAGTTCCTTCGTCTCTCCGTTAAAATTGAAAGTTTCCTTATCCCGCTACTGAAACCAGAAGTTCCTATATCCCTCTATTGAAACCGGAAGTTTTCTTATCTCTTTATTAACTTCTTTCGCCTCTCCATTAAAATTAAAAGTTTCCTTATCCCGCTACTGAAACCAGAAGTTCCTATATCAATCTATTGAAACCGGAAGTTTTCTTATCTCTCTATTAACTTCTTTCGCCTCTCTATTAAAATTAAAAGTTTCCTTATCCCGCTACTGAAACCAGAAGTTCCTATATCCCTCTATTGAAACCGGAAGTTTTCTTATCTCTCTATTAAGTTCCTTTGTCTCTCCGTTAAAATTGAAAGTTTCCTCATCCCGCTAGTGAAACCAGAAGTTCCTTTGTCCCTGTATTGAAACCGGAAGTTTTCTTATCTTTCTATTAACTTCTTTCGCCTCTCCATTAAAATTAAAAGTTTCCTTATCCCGCTACTGAAACCAGAAGTTCTTATATCCCTCTATTGAAACCAGAAGTTTTCTTATCTCTCTATTAACTTCTTTCGCCTCTCCATTAAAATTAAAAGTTTCCTAATCGCGCTACTGAAACCAGAAGTTCCTATATCCCTCTATTGAAACCGGAAGTTCTCTTATCTCTCTATTAACTTCTTTCGCCTCTCCATTAAAATTAAAAGTTTCTTTATCGCGCTACTGAAACCAGAAGTTCCTATATCCCTCTATTGAAACCGGAAGTTTTCTTATCTCCCTATTAACTTCTTTCGCCTCTCCATTAAAATTAAAAGTTTCCTTATCCCGCTACTGAAACCAGAAGTTCTTATATCCCTCTATTGAAACCGGAAGTGTTCTTATCTCTCTATTAACTTCTTTCGCCTCTCCATTAAAATTAAAAGTTTCCTTATCCCGCTACTGAAACCAGAAGTTCTTATATCCCTCTATTGAAACCGGAAGTTTTCTTATCTCTCTATTAACTTCTTTCGCCTCTCCATTAAAATTAAAAGTTTCCTTATCCCGCTACTGAAACAAGAAGTTCCTATATCCCTCTATTGAAACCGGAAGTTTTCTTATCTCTCTATTAACTTCTTTCGCCTCTCCAATAAAATTAAAAGTTTCCTTATCCCGCTACTGAAACCAGAAGTTCCTATATCCCTCTATTGAAACCGGAAGTTTTCTTATCTCTCTATTAACTTCTTTCGCCTCTCCATTAAAATTAAAAGTTTCCTTATCCCGCTACTGAAACCAGAAGTTCCTATATCCCTCTATTGAAACCGGAAGTTTTCTTATCTCTTTATTAACTTCTTTCGCCTCTCCATTAAAATTATAAGTTTCCTTATCCCGCTACTGAAACCAGAAGTTCTTATATCCCTCTATTGAAACCGGAAGTTTTCTTATCTCTCTATTAACTTCTTTCGTCTCTCCATTAAAATTAAAAGTTTCCTTATCCCGCTACTGAAACCAAAAGTTCTTATATCCCTCTATTGAAACCGGAAGTTTTCTTATCTCTCTATTAACTTCTTTCGCCTCTCCATTAAAATTAAAAGTTTCCTTATCCCGCTACTGAAACCAGAAGTTTCTATATCCCTCTATTGAAACCGGAAGTTTTCTTATCTCCCTATTAACTTCTTTCGCCTCTCCATTAAAATTAAAAGTTTCCTTATCCCGCTACTGAAATCAGAAGTTCCTATATCCCTCTATTGAAACCGGAAGTTTTCTTATCTCTCTATTAAGTTCCTTTGTCTCTCCGTTAAAATTGAAAGTTTCCTCATCCCGCTACTGAAACCAGAAGTTCCTTTGTCCCTGTATTGAAACCGGAAGTGTTCTTATCTCTCTATTAAGTACCTTTGTCTCTCCGTTAAAAGTGAAAGGTTCCTCATCCCGCTACTGAAACCAGAAGTTCCTTTGTTCCTGTATTGAAATCGAAAGTTTTCTTATCTCTCTATTAACTTCTTTCGCCTCTCCATTAAAGTTAAAAGTTTCCTTATCCCGCTACTGAAACCAGAAGTTCTTATATCCCTCTATTGAAACCGGAAGTTTTCTTATCTCCCTATTAACTTCTTTCGCCTCTCCATTAAAATTAAAAGTTTCCTTATCCCGCTACTGAAACCAGAAGTTCCTATATCCCTCTATTGAAACCGGAAGTTTTCTTATCTCTCTATTAACTTCTTTCGCCTCTCCATTAAAGTTAAAAGTTTCCTTATCCCGCTACTGAAACCAGAAGTTCTTATATCCCTCTATTGAAACCGGAAGTTTTCTTATCTCCCTATTAACTTCTTTCGCCTCTCCATTAAAATTAAAAGTTTCCTTATCCCGCTACTGAAACAAGAAGTTCCTATATCCCTCTATTGAAACCGGAAGTTTTCTTATCTCTCTATTAACTTCTTTCGCCTCTCCATTAAAGTTAAAAGTTTCCTTATCCCGCTACTGAAACCAGAAGTTCTTATATCCCTCTATTGAAACCGGAAGTTTTCTTATCTCCCTATTAACTTCTTTCGCCTCTCCATTAAAGTTAAAAGTTTCCTCATCCCGCTACTGAAACCAGAAGTTCCTTTGTCCCTGCATTGAAACCGGAAGTGTTCTTATCTCTCTATTAAGTACCTTTGTCTCTAAGTTAAAAGTGAAAGGTTCCTCATCCCGCTACTTAAACCAGAAGTTCCTTTGTTTCTCTATTGAAATCGGAAGTTTTCTTATCTCTTTATTAACTTCTTTCGCCTCTCCATTAAAATTAAAAGTTTCCTTATCCCGCTACTGAAACCAGAAGTTCCTATATCCCTCTATTGAAACCGGAAGTTTTCTTATCTCTCTATTAACTTCTTTCGCCTCTCCATTAAAATTAAAAGTTTCCTTATCCCGCTACTGAAACCAGAAGTTCCTATATCCCTCTATTAAAACCGGAAGTTTTCTTATCTCTCTATTAACTTCTTTTGCCTCTCCATTAAAATTAAAAGTTTCCTTATCCCGCTACTGAAACCAGAAGTTCCTATATCCCTCTATTGAAACCGGAAGTTTTCTTATCTCTCTATTAACTTCTTTCGCCTCTCCATTAAAATTAAAAGTTTCCTTATCCCGCTACTGAAACCAGAAGTTCCTATATCCCTCTATTGAAACCGGAAGTTTTCTTATCTCTCTATTAACTTCTTTCGCCTCTCCATTAAAATTAAAAGTTTCCTTATCCCGCTACTGAAACCAGAAGTTCCTATATCCCTCTATTGAAACCGGAAGTTTTCTTATCTCTCTATTAACTTCTTTCGCCTCTCCATTAAAATTAAAAGTTTCCTTATCCCGCTACTAAAACCAGAAGTTCCTATATCCCTCTATTGAAACCGGAAGTTTTCTTATCTCTCTATTAACTTCTTTCGCCTCTCCATTAAAATTAAAAGTTTCCTTATCCCGCTACTGAAACCAGAAGTTCCTATATCCCTCTATTGAAACCGGAAGTTTCTTATCTCTCTATTAATTTCTTTCGCCTCTCCATTAAAATTAAAAGTTTCCTTATCCCGCTACTTAAACCAGAAGTTCCTATATCCCTCTATTGAAACCGGAAGTTTTCTTATCTCTCTATTAACTTCTTTCGCCTCTCCATTAAAATTAAAAGTTTCCTTATCCCGCTACTGAAACCAGAAGTTCCTATATCCCTCTATTGAAACCGGAAGTTTTCTTATCTCTCTATTAACTTCTTTCGCCTCTCCATTAAAATTAAAAGTTTCCTTATCCCGCTACTGAAACCAGAAGTTCCTATATCCCTCTATTGAAACCGGAAGTTTTCTTATCTGTCTATTAATTTCTTTCGCCTCTCCATTAAAATTAAAAGTTTCCTTATCCCGCTACTGAAACCAGAAGTTCTTATATCCCTCTATTGAAACCGGAAGTTTTCTTATCTCTTTATTAACTTCTTTCGCCTCTCCATTAAAATTAAAAGTTTCCTTATCCCGCTACTGAAACCAGAAGTTCTTATATCCCTCTATTGAAACCGGAAGTTTTCTTATCTCTCTATTAATTTCTTTCGCCTCTCCATTAAAATTAAAAGTATCCTTATCCCGCTACTGAAACCAGAAGTTCCTATATCCCTCTATTGAAACTAGAAGTTCCATTATCTTTGTATTAAGTTCCTTTGTTTCTGTATTCAAATTGAAAATCATCTCGAGCTATATGGTTAACGCGAAAGATCTGAATTCGATTCTTGGTGTTAGATTTCGTGGTTTGGATCTTAAATTACATTGTAGATCCACGTTTTGTACGGTATGGCTGCTAAGAGGAACACTATACTCGATATAAACTAGCTGAAGCTTCTTTATTTCTCCAGTAAAAGAGAAATTCGCTTATTCTTTTGTTAATACTGGAATTTCTTTTTTCGCTCCATAAAACCGGAAGTAGTTATCCCTCTATTCAAACTGAAAGTTCTCTTATCCTTCCATTACAACTAGTTTTGTTATTCCTCTACTGAAGCTGGAATAATCTTTTTCTTTCTATTGAAGCCGTAAGTTCTCTCATACGTATTTTTTAACAAGACTGTACATACGTGTTTTTCTTCAATACAGCGCGTGAGCAATACACTTACAAATTTGGATAATCTAAATTATCTTTCATTTTCAAAATCAAGTAATACATAGAGGTCACGTTCAGCTTGTTTGTTACGTGTGTAACTGCTCTCAATGTTTATTAACTTCGTTAGCCATGCACGAGTTGAGTTGTTTGTGAACAGATGGGATTACGTGTCGATTACTTCTTCTGACAGAATTGCTTCGCAAACATCAAGGACTAAGGAATTGTTTGTGAACAGAATAACTTCCTGAGTTCCTGTATTGCCATTGATACACTTCTCTTGAGGTAATTTCTGGTAAAGCTTGGAAATCGGAAATGGAAAACAACTCTTATATGAAATATTTGGGTACTTTGGCAGAAGTTACATATATATTGCTTCTGATAGTTATTCACATAAGGATGATCAGAAAGCCAACATGATTGTTAATAAATTTCCATTTTGATATATCAGACAGTTCATTTCATTATCAGGCATTGTCATTTCTCTAGAAATACTTTGGAAATTTAGGTTCCCAAGAACAGCTCTTTCCATTTAAATCCAGTTTTGATTTTTTTTTTTTAAAAAAAAAAGTATTTTCACAAAAGTGTTTGAAGTATAACTACGTACGTACGATCTTTTCTTTAGACTAGTATAAGATTGATTGTAAGGGGACAAAGTAGCTCAGAGGTAGAGCACTTCTCTCTCATGCATGTTGTCTCTCGTTCAACCCCCGGCCAAGTTAGTTTGTAGTGGACAACATCGTGTTCGTGGGTTTTCTCGGGGGCACTCCCGTTTCCTCCCACTTTCTCATTCCACCAGTTCTTCCATTGTCATTCATTTGCTTTAAGAGACCCCATCACGGCGAAATTAAAATACCACTAATTTCACGGTAATTATGTGATATCTTCAAATAAATAAAAGATAATTGAAATGTGGAACAAGATCGCCCTAGACAATATTATTTTACATGAGATACCGTTATCACGACTCACTTATCTGCATTCGATTTCCAACCATTTAGAAAATCGACATTTATTTTCGCGTTTCTAAATGGCTGTAAACGGAAAGCTACTAGGTGACTCATGATAACGATACCAGATGCAAAATAATATTGTCTAGGGCGATCTTGTTCCACATTTTGATTTTCTTTTATCTATTTGAAGATATCATATAATTACTGTAAAATTAGTGGTATTTTAATTTCGCAGTGATAAGGCCTCTTAATCACCGTCTTCCTTAGCCTAAAGACCATAGTCGTGGGACATTAAACTGAAATATTTCATTTTAGTCTAAGATTAAATAAAATCTTGCAATAGTGAAAAAAAATTCGAGGTTTCAACAGATTTGCATATTTCATAAATATAAATAATTGAAAGAAAATTTTGTTTGTCAGTCTGTCTGTTCCTCAGCCAGTTTGTGCATACAGGGATCTAGACAAAACTCAGTAGTACAGAGCTGGCCCGTGACGCCAGGTATCCGGATTCGATTCCAGGTTGTGAGTTTTCTGATTGACTTCATCGTGTCCGTGAGTTTGGTCCAGCTTCTCCGTTTCTTCCTACGTTCTCACTTAACAAATGTCTTCACAATCATTAACTTTCATGAACGATTTCTCTCTTTTAACTTAAGCTTCATAATCAAACGACGGAAAACATTTTTAACAATAGCATGTTAAACGTATCAATACTAAATTTTAACCTTACGTTTTAGAAAAATAGAATTATTAGTATCTTGTTTTCCGAATTTATTCTCATTTTCTAAATAGTGGTATGTACTGGTGATAACCCAGCTGTGTAAGCGTACACCACACTAAGGGTGGGGTCCGCGGTGGCTCAGTGATAGAGCGTTAACCTCTG